>NC_092166.1:36819190-36955212 GCF_045791955.1 Oncorhynchus clarkii lewisi | reverse complement strand
GTTGGGTTAGACGGTTTAACATGGATTCAGATAGCATGTGTCTCAGGGTTGGGTTAGACGTTGGTTTAACATGGATTCAGATAGCATGTGTCTCAGAGTTGGGTTAGACGGTTTGACATGGATGCAGATAGCATGTGTCTCAGGGTTGGGTTACACGGTTTAAAAGGGATCCGGATAGCATGTGTCTCATGGTTGGGTTAGACGTTGGTTTAACATGGATTCAGATAGCATGTGTCTCAGGGTTGGGTTAGACGTTGGTTTAACACGGATTCAGATAGCATGTGTCTCAGAGTTGGGTTAGACGGTTTGACATGGATGCAGATAGCATGTGTCTCAGGGTTGGGTTAGACGGTTTAAAAGGGATCCGGATAGCATGTGTCTCAGGGTTGGGTTAGACGGTTTAACATGGATTTAGATAGCATGTGTCTCAGCGTTGGGTTAGACGGTTTAAAAGGGATCCGGATAGCATGTGTCTCAGGGTTGGGTTAGACGTTGGTTTAACATGGATTCAGATAGCATGTGTCTCAGGGTTGGGTTAGACGTTGGTTTAACATGGATTCAGATAGCATGTGTCTCAGGGTTGGGTTAGACAGTTTAACATGGATTCAGATAGCATGTGTCTCAGTGTTGGATTAGACAGTTTAACATGGATACAGATAGCATGTGTCTCAGCGTTGGGTTAGACAGTTTAACATGGATCCAGATAGCATGTGTCTCAGGGTTGGGTTAGACGGTTTAACATGGATTCAGATAGCATGTGTCTCGGGGTTGGGTTAGACGTTGGTTTAACATGGATTCAGATAGCATGTGTCTCAGAGTTGGGTTAGACGGTTTGACATGGATGCAGATAGCATGTGTCTCAGGGTTGGGTTACACGGTTTAAAAGGGATCCGGATAGCATGTGTCTCATGGTTGGGTTAGACGTTGGTTTAACATGGATTCAGATAGCATGTGTCTCAGGGTTGGGTTAGACGTTGGTTTAACATGAATCCAGATAGCATGTGTCTCAGGGTTGGGTTAGACGTTGGTTTAACATGGATTCAGATAGCATGTGTCTCAGGGTTGGGTTTGACGGATTAACATGGATTCAGATAGCATGTGTCTCAGGGTTGGGTTAGAAGTTGGTTTAACACGGATTCAGATAGCATGTGTCTCAGGTTTGGGTTAGACGGTTTAACATGGATTCAGATAGCATGTGACTCGGGGTTGGGTTAGACGGTTTAACATGGATCCAGATAGCATGTGTCTCAGGGTTGGGTTAGACCACATATGTCAGAGTCAAGGCCCGCGGGCCACATCCGGCCCGCAAGAAGGTTTTTTACGGCCCCTGGGATGATCTTGATTTATTATTAGAACCGGCCCGCAGCAAGCCGGCAGCCCGCAGATCTTTTACACGCACCAATACTACATTTCCCACAATGCAAAGGTGACGCACCGAGCAGTAGGCTGCTTCATTTCAATATTTATTGGCACAGCAGTCGTCAGCATCACAGTAAAATTAACTTTCAGATACCCATCAAAAATGGCAAAACGGAAGGTGGATACTGAGAACCGGGGGTTTCAAACAAGGTGGGAGTCGGAGTATATGTTCACGAAGGTAGCTGGAAAACCTGTGTGTCTTCTGTGTGGAGAAAGTGTGGCGGTACTGAAAGAGTATAATCTGAGACGACATTATGAAACGAAACACGCGGACAAAAACAAGAATATGGACATGGAACAAAGGCTACAAAAGGCAGAGGAATTAAAACGAGGCCTCAAATCTCGACAGGCTCTGTTCAAAAAAGCCAAATCACAAGGCCAGGCTGCTGTCAAGGCCAGTTTTATTTTGGCAGAAGAGATCGCTAAATCAGCCCGGCCATTTACGGAGGGGGATTTCATCAAAAACTGCATGATTAAAGTTTGTGACGAAGTTTGCCCAGAAAAAAGGCAACTCTTTTTAAATGTGAGTCTGAGCAGAAACACCATTGCCGAGAGAGTAGACCAGTTGTCCATCAATCTAAAAGAGCAGCTTGTGAAAAAGGGAAAAGATTTTATTGCATATTCCTTGGCTGTGGATGAGAGCACCGACATTTCTGACATTGCCCAGTTGTCAATTTTCATCCGCGGAGTGGACTCCAACCTAAGCGTGACAGAGGAGTTTTTGGCTTTACGTCCTATGCATGGCACAACTACGGGGCATGATTTGTATGAAGAGGTGTCAAGATGTGTAAATGAGATGGAGCTGCCTTGGGAAAAACTTGTGGGTTTGACAACCGACGGAGCACCTGCGATGTGTGGACACAGGAGCGGACTGGTGGCGAAGATACGGGAAAAGATGCAAGAGGAAAACGCGACAGGTGAGCTGACAGCTTATCATTGTATCATACACCAGGAAGCGTTGTGCGGTAAAGCCTTGAAAATGGAGCATGTAATGAGCATCATCACGCGCACAGTTAACTTTATCAGAGCCAAAGGTTTGAATCACCGCCAGTTCAAGGCATTTCTGACGGAGTTAGAAACGGAGCATGGTGATTTGCCTTATCACACAGAGGTGCGATGGCTAAGCCAGGGAAAGGTGCTTCAAAGATGTTTCGAGCTTCGTGAGGAGATTTGTCTGTTCTTGGACAGCAAAGGGAAAGACACAACACAACTCCGAGACGAAATGTTTCTGTGTGAAATGGCTTTTCTGTGTGACATTACGAGTCATCTGAATGCAATAAACTTGCAGCTGCAGGGTCGGGATCGTGTCATCTCTGATATGTACAGTACAGTGAAGGCATTTAAAACCAAACTGACTCTGTGGGAGACGCAGATGCGGAAAGAAAATTTGAGCCACTTTCCCAGCTGCCAGACCATGAAAGAGAAGCTCTCTACCAGTGCGTTCCCGAGCACACAGTTGGCTGATAAAATAGGTATGCTTGCCGCTGACTTTCGACGCCGATTTGCTGACTTTGAAGCACAAAAAAGCAGGTTGGAACTGCTCGGTAACCCATTTGCTGTTGACGTGGAAAGCTCACCACCAAACCTCCAAATGGAGTTGATTGACCTCCAATGCAATGATGCACTGAGGGCAAAATATGCGGCAGTGGGTGCTGCGGAGTTCGCCCGTTTCCTCCCCGGCACAATGCCCCAGCTGCGCATCCAGGCTGCTCAAACGTTGTCTATGTTTGGCAGCACATACCTGTGTGAACAACTGTTTTCTTTGATGAACCTGAACAAAACATCACACAGAAGTCGACTTACTGCTGAACACCTCCACTCAATTCTGAGGATTTCTTCAGCTCAGAGCCTTACCCCGAACATTGATGAACTTGTGGAAAAGATGGGACACCACCAAGTATCACCCTCAACCTCAAACAAGTGAACATTACTGTGCAATCACATATTTAGAGTTTTTACTCAGTTCAAGTTTAAAAGTTAAAATGTAATATTTGTTTTCACTGCATGTTACTTCTCCTTAAACAAAGTGTTGTTTTTGATTAATAGATTTTTGCACTTTATTTTTTTGTATTTCAATCCAATTATATTTTAAAAATATTTCAGTTGAGTGGATGATAGAAAATTGCTATTATTGTTTTTTCTTTGAAGTAAATTTAGCCCACTTTTGCTAAAATAGAAAATATAGTCTACTGATGGTGCCTTGAATACCGGTTTCTTTCATTTAATGTTCATGTTATGGGGATATTTATATAAAGGAAATTTGTCTTTTGTGTCTGTTGAAAATTAAAGATTACTGACAGAGCCATAAGAAAATATTGCTTTATTTATCTGATCATATTGTAATATATTTGTTAGGTTTTCAGTAGGTTCAATTAGGTTCACTAGACTATATGCGTCATTTAAAAATTTTTCAATGAACATTCGAACAGTCCGGCCCTCGTCTTGTAGCTGATTTTTTTATTTGGCCCTCCGTCCATTTGACTTTGACACCCCTGGGTTAGACGGTTTAAACATGGATACAGATAGCATGTGTCTCAGGGTTGGGTTAGACGTTGGTTTAACATGGATTCAGATAGCATGTGTCTCAGGGTTGGGTTAAATGTTGGTTTAACATGGATTCAGATAGCATGTGTCTCAGGGTTGGGTTAGACGGTTTAAAAGGGATCCGGATAGCATGTGTCTCAGGGTTGGGTTAGACGTTGGTTTAACATGGATTCAGATAGCATGTGTCTCAGGGTTGGGTTAGACGTTGGTTTAACATGGATTCAGATAGCATGTGTCTCAGGGTTGGGTTAGACGTTGGTTTAACATGGATTCAGATAGCATGTGTCTCAGAGTTGGGTTAGACGGTTTGACATGGATGCAGATAGCATGTGTCTCAGGGTTGGGTTACACGGTTTAAAAGGGATCCGGATAGCATGTGTCTCATGGTTGGGTTAGACGTTGGTTTAACATGGATTCAGATAGCATGTGTCTCAGGGTTGGGTTAGACGGTTTAACATGGATTCAGATAGCATGTGTCTCGGGGTTGGGTTAGACGTTGGTTTAACATGGTTCAGATAGCATGTGTCTCGAGGTTGGGTTAGACGTTGGTTTAACATGGATCCAGATAGCATGTGTCTCAGGGTTGGGTTAGACGGTTTAAAAGGGATCCGGATAGCATGTGTCTCAGGGTTGGGTTAGACGTTGGTTTAACATGGATTCAGATAGCATGTGTCTCAGCGTTGGGTTGACAGTTTAACATGGATCCAGATAGCATGTGTCTCAGGGTTGTGTTAGACGGTTTGACAAGGATTCAGATAGCATGTGTCTCAGGGTTGGGTTAGACGGTTTAAAAGGGATCCGGATAGCATGTGTCTCAGGGTTGGGTTAGACGGTTTGGCATGGATTCAGATAGCATGTGTCTCAGGGTTGGGTTTGACGGATTAACATGGATTCAGATAGCATGTGTCTCAGGGTTGGGTTAGACATTGGTTTAACATGGATTCAGATAGCATGTGTCTCAGGTTTGGGTTAGATGTTGGTTTAACACGGATTCAGATAGCATGTGTCTCAGGGTTGGGTTAGACGGTTTAACATGGATTCAGATAGCATGTGACTCGGGGTTGGGTTAGACGGTTTAAACATGGATACAGAGCATGTGTCTCAGTGTTGGGTTAGACGGTTTAAAAGTGATCCGGATAGCATGTGTCTCAGGGTTGGGTTAGACGTTGGTTTAACATGGATTCAGATAGCATGTGTCTCAGGGTTGGGTTAGACGGTTTAACATGGATTCAGATAGCATGTGTCTCAGCGTTGGGTTAGACGGTTTAACATGGATTGAGATAGCATGTGTCTCAGGGTTGTGTTAGACGGTTTGACATGGATACAGAGCATGTGTCTCAGTGTTGGGTTAGACGGTTTAAAAGGGATCCGGATAGCATGTGTCTCAGGGTTGGGTTAGACGTTGGTTTAACATGGATTCAGATAGCATGTGTCTCAGGGTTGGGTTAGACGGTTTAACATGGATTCAGATAGCATGTGTCTCAGCGTTGGGTTAGACGGTTTAACATGGATCGAGATAGCATGTGTCTCAGGGTTGGGTTAGACGTTTTAAAAGGGATCGGATAGCATGTGTCTCAGGGTTGGGTTAGACGGTTTGACATGGATTCAGATAGCATGTGTCTCAGCGTTGGGTTGACAGTTTAACATGGATTCAGATAGCATGTGTCTCAGGTTTGGGTTAGACGTTGGTTTAACACGGATTCAGATAGCATGTGTCTCAGGGTTGGGTTAGACGGTTTAACATGGATTCAGATAGCATGTGACTCGGGGTTGGGTTAGACGGTTTAAACATGGATACAGATAGCATGTGTCTCAGGGTTGGGTTAGACGGTTTAACATGGATTCAAATAGCATGTGTCTCAGGGTTGGGTTAGACGTTGGTTTAACATGGATTCAGATAGCATGTGTCTCAGGGTTAGGTTAGACGGTTTAACATGGATTCAGATAGCATGTGTCTCGGGGTTGGGTTAGACGTTGGTTTAACATGGTTCAGATAGCATGTGCCTCGAGGTTGGGTTAGACGTTGGTTTAACATGGATCCAGATAGCATGTGTCTCAGGGTTGGGTTAGACGGTTTAAAAGGGATCCGGATAGCATGTGTCTCAGGGTTGGGTTAGACGTTGGTTTAACATGGATTCAGATAGCATGTGTCTCAGGGTTGGGTTAGACGGTTTGACATGGATTCAGATAGCATGTGTCTCAGCGTTGGGTTGACAGTTTAACATGGATCCAGATAGCATGTGTCTCAGGGTTGTGTTAGACGGTTTGACAAGGATTCAGATAGCATGTGTCTCAGGGTTGGGTTAGACGGTTTAAAAGGGATCCGGATAGCATGTGTCTCAGGGTTGGGTTAGACGGTTTGGCATGGATTCAGATAGCATGTGTCTCAGGGTTGGGTTTGACGGATTAACATGGATTCAGATAGCATGTGTCTCAGGGTTGGGTTAGACATTGGTTTAACATGGATTCAGATAGCATGTGTCTCAGGTTTGGGTTAGATGTTGGTTTAACACGGATTCAGATAGCATGTGTCTCAGGGTTGGGTTCGACGGTTTAACATGGATTCAGATAGCATGTGACTCGGGGTTGGGTTAGACGGTTTAAACATGGATACAGAGCATGTGTCTCAGTGTTGGGTTAGACGGTTTAAAAGGGATCCGGATAGCATGTGTCTCAGGGTTGGGTTAGACGTTGGTTTAACATGGATTCAGATAGCATGTGTCTCAAGGTTGGGTTAGATGGTTTAACATGGATTCAGATAGCATGTGTCTCAGCGTTGGGTTAGACGGTTTAACATGGATCGAGATAGCATGTGTCTCAGGGTTGGGTTAGACGTTGGTTTAACATGGATCCAGATAGCATGTGTCTCAGTGTTGGGTTAGATGGTTTAACATGGATTCAGATAGCATGTGTCTCAGCGCTGGGTTAGACAGTTTAACATGGATGCAGATAGCATGTGTCTCGGGGTTGGGTTAGACGTTGGTTTAACATGGATTCAGATAGCATGTGTCTCAGGTTTGCGTTAGACGTTGGTTTAACATGGATTCAGAGAGCATGTGTCTTCAGGTTGGGTTAGACGTTGGTTTAACATGGATTCAGATTGCATGTGTCTCATGGTTGGGTTAGACGGTTTAACATGGATCCAGATAGCATGTGTCTCAGGGTTGGGTTAGACAGTTTAACGTGGATTCAGATAGCATGTGTCTCAGCATTGGGTTAGACGGTTTAACATGGATCCAGATAGCATGTGTCTCAGGGTTGGGTTAGACGGATTAACATGGATTCAGATAGCATGTGTCTCAGGGTTGGGTTAGACGTTGGTTTAACATGAATCCAGATAGCATGTGTCTCAGGGTTGGGTTAGACGTTGGTTTAACATGGATTCAGATAGCATGTGTCTCAGGGTTGGGTTAGACGTTGGTTTAACATGGATTCAGATAGCATGTGTCTCAGGGTTGGGTTAGACGGTTTAACATGGATTCAGATAGCATGTGTCTCAGCGTTGGGTTAGACAGTTTAACATGGATCCAGATAGCATGTGTCTCAGGGTTGGGTTAGACGGTTTAACATGGATTCAGATAGCATGTGTCTCGGGGTTGGGTTAGACGTTGGTTTAACATGGTTCAGATAGCATGTGTCTCGAGGTTGGGTTAGACGTTGGTTTAACATGGATCCAGATAGCATGTGTCTCAGGGTTGGGTTAGACGGTTTAAAAGGGATCCGGATAGCATGTGTCTCAGGGTTGGGTTAGACGTTGGTTTAACATGGATTCAGATAGCATGTGTCTCAGGGTTGGGTTAGACGGTTTGACATGGATTCAGATAGCATGTGTCTCAGCGTTGGGTTGACAGTTTAACATGGATCCAGATAGCATGTGTCTCAGGGTTGTGTTAGACGGTTTGACATGGATTCAGATAGCATGTGTCTCAGGGTTGGGTTAGACGGTTTAAAAGGGATCCGGATAGCATGTGTCTCAGGGTTGGGTTAGACGGTTTGGCATGGATTCAGATAGCATGTGTGTCAGGGTTGGGTTAGACGTTGGTTTAACATGGTTCAGATAGCATGTGTCTCAGGGTTGGGTTAGACATTGGTTTAACATGGATTCAGATAGCTTGTGTCTCAGGTTTGGGTTAGACGTTGGTTTAACACGGATTCAGATAGCATGTGTCTCAGGGTTGGGTTAGACGGTTTAACATGGATTCAGATAGCATGTGACTCGGGGTTGGGTTAGACGGTTTAAACATGGATACAGATAGCATGTGTCTCAGTGTTGGGTTAGACGGTTTAAAAGGGATCCGGATAGCATGTGTCTCAGGGTTGGGTTAGACGGTTTAACATGGATTCAAATAGCATGTGTCTCAGGGTTGGGTTAGACGTTGGTTTAACATGGATTCAGATAGCATGTGTCTCAGGGTTAGGTTAGACGGTTTAACATGGATTCAGATAGCATGTGTCTCGGGGTTGGGTTAGACGTTGGTTTAACATGGTTCAGATAGCATGTGCCTCGAGGTTGGGTTAGACGTTGGTTTAACATGGATCCAGATAGCATGTGTCTCAGGGTTGGGTTAGACGGTTTAAAAGGGATCCGGATAGCATGTGTCTCAGGGTTGGGTTAGACGTTGGTTTAACATGGATTCAGATAGCATGTGTCTCAGGGTTGGGTTAGACGGTTTGACATGGATTCAGATAGCATGTGTCTCAGCGTTGGGTTGACAGTTTAACATGGATCCAGATAGCATGTGTCTCAGGGTTGTGTTAGACGGTTTGACAAGGATTCAGATAGCATGTGTCTCAGGGTTGGGTTAGACGGTTTAAAAGGGATCCGGATAGCATGTGTCTCAGGGTTGGGTTAGACGGTTTGGCATGGATTCAGATAGCATGTGTCTCAGGGTTGGGTTTGACGGATTAACATGGATTCAGATAGCATGTGTCTCAGGGTTGGGTTAGACATTGGTTTAACATGGATTCAGATAGCATGTGTCTCAGGTTTGGGTTAGATGTTGGTTTAACACGGATTCAGATAGCATGTGTCTCAGGTTTGGGTTAGACGGTTTAACATGGATTCAGATAGCATGTGACTCGGGGTTGGGTTAGACGGTTTAAACATGGATACAGAGCATGTGTCTCAGTGTTGGGTTAGACGGTTTAAAAGGGATCCGGATAGCATGTGTCTCAGGGTTGGGTTAGACGTTGGTTTAACATGGATTCAGATAGCATGTGTCTCAGGGTTGGGTTAGACGGTTTAACATGGATTCAGATAGCATGTGTCTCAGCGTTGGGTTAGACGGTTTAACATGGATTGAGATAGCATGTGTCTCAGGGTTGTGTTAGACGGTTTGACATGGATACAGAGCATGTGTCTCAGTGTTGGGTTAGACGGTTTAAAAGGGATCCGGATAGCATGTGTCTCAGGGTTGGGTTAGACGTTGGTTTAACATGGATTCAGATAGCATGTGTCTCAGGGTTGGGTTAGACGGTTTAACATGGATTCAGATAGCATGTGTCTCAGCGTTGGGTTAGACGGTTTAACATGGATCGAGATAGCATGTGTCTCAGGGTTGGGTTAGACGGTTTAAAAGGGATCGGATAGCATGTGTCTCAGGGTTGGGTTAGACGGTTTGACATGGATTCAGATAGCATGTGTCTCAGCGTTGGGTTGACAGTTTAACATGGATTCAGATAGCATGTGTCTCAGGTTTGGGTTAGACGTTGGTTTAACACGGATTCAGATAGCATGTGTCTCAGGGTTGGGTTAGACGGTTTAACATGGATTCAGATAGCATGTGACTCGGGGTTGGGTTAGACGGTTTAAACATGGATACAGATAGCATGTGTCTCAGGGTTGGGTTAGACGGTTTAACATGGATTCAAATAGCATGTGTCTCAGGGTTGGGTTAGACGTTGGTTTAACATGGATTCAGATAGCATGTGTCTCAGGGTTAGGTTAGACGGTTTAACATGGATTCAGATAGCATGTGTCTCGGGGTTGGGTTAGACGTTGGTTTAACATGGTTCATATAGCATGTGCCTCGAGGTTGGGTTAGACGTTGGTTTAACATGGATCCAGATAGCATGTGTCTCAGGGTTGGGTTAGACGGTTTAAAAGGGATCCGGATAGCATGTGTCTCAGGGTTGGGTTAGACGTTGGTTTAACATGGATTCAGATAGCATGTGTCTCAGGGTTGGGTTAGACGGTTTGACATGGATTCAGATAGCATGTGTCTCAGCGTTGGGTTGACAGTTTAACATGGATCCAGATAGCATGTGTCTCAGGGTTGTGTTAGACGGTTTGACAAGGATTCAGATAGCATGTGTCTCAGGGTTGGGTTAGACGGTTTAAAAGGGATCCGGATAGCATGTGTCTCAGGGTTGGGTTAGACGGTTTGGCATGGATTCAGATAGCATGTGTCTCAGCGTTGGGTTTGACGGATTAACATGGATTCAGATAGCATGTGTCTCAGGGTTGGGTTCGACGGTTTAACATGGATTCAGATAGCATGTGACTCGGGGTTGGGTTAGACGGTTTAAACATAGATACAGAGCATGTGTCTCAGTGTTGGGTTAGACGGTTTAAAAGGGATCCGGATAGCATGTGTCTCAGGGTTGGGTTAGACGTTGGTTTAACATGGATTCAGATAGCATGTGTCTCAAGGTTGGGTTAGACGGTTTAACATGGATTCAGATAGCATGTGTCTCAGCGTTGGGTTAGACGGTTTAACATGGATCGAGATAGCATGTGTCTCAGGGTTGTGTTAGACGGTTTGACATGGATTCAGATAGCATGTGTCTCAGCGTTGGGTTAGACGGTTTAAAAGGGATCCGGATAGCATGTGTCTCAGGGTTGGGTTAGACGTTGGTTTAACATGGATTCAGATAGCATGTGTCTCAGGGTTGGGTTAGACGTTGGTTTAACATGGATTCAGATAGCATGTGTCTCAGGGTTGGGTTAGACAGTTTAACATGGATTCAGATAGCATGTGTCTCAGCGTTGGATTAGACACTTTAACATGGATCCAGATAGCATGTGTCTCAGGGTTGGGTTAGACGGTTTAACATGGATTCAGATAGCATGTGTCTCAGGGTTGGGTTAGACGTTGGTTTAACATGGATTCAGATAGCATGTGTCTCAGAGTTGGGTTAGACGGTTTGACATGGATGCAGATAGCATGTGTCTCAGGGTTGGGTTACACGGTTTAAAAGGGATCCGGATAGCATGTGTCTCATGGTTGGGTTAGACGTTGGTTTAACATGGATTCAGATAGCATGTGTCTCAGGGTTGGGTTAGACGTTGGTTTAACACGGATTCAGATAGCATGTGTCTCAGAGTTGGGTTAGACGGTTTGACATGGATGCAGATAGCATGTGTCTCAGGGTTGGGTTAGACGGTTTAAAAGGGATCCGGATAGCATGTGTCTCAGGGTTGGGTTAGACGGTTTAACATGGATTTAGATAGCATGTGTCTCAGCGTTGGGTTAGACGGTTTAAAAGGGATCCGGATAGCATGTGTCTCAGGGTTGGGTTAGACGTTGGTTTAACATGGATTCAGATAGCATGTGTCTCAGGGTTGGGTTAGACGTTGGTTTAACATGGATTCAGATAGCATGTGTCTCAGGGTTGGGTTAGACAGTTTAACATGGATTCAGATAGCATGTGTCTCAGTGTTGGATTAGACAGTTTAACATGGATACAGATAGCATGTGTCTCAGCGTTGGGTTAGACAGTTTAACATGGATCCAGATAGCATGTGTCTCAGGGTTGGGTTAGACGGTTTAACATGGATTCAGATAGCATGTGTCTCGGGGTTGGGTTAGACGTTGGTTTAACATGGATTCAGATAGCATGTGTCTCAGAGTTGGGTTAGACGGTTTGACATGGATGCAGATAGCATGTGTCTCAGGGTTGGGTTACACGGTTTAAAAGGGATCCGGATAGCATGTGTCTCATGGTTGGGTTAGACGTTGGTTTAACATGGATTCAGATAGCATGTGTCTCAGGGTTGGGTTAGACGTTGGTTTAACATGAATCCAGATAGCATGTGTCTCAGGGTTGGGTTAGACGTTGGTTTAACATGGATTCAGATAGCATGTGTCTCAGGGTTGGGTTTGACGGATTAACATGGATTCAGATAGCATGTGTCTCAGGGTTGGGTTAGAAGTTGGTTTAACACGGATTCAGATAGCATGTGTCTCAGGTTTGGGTTAGACGGTTTAACATGGATTCAGATAGCATGTGACTCGGGGTTGGGTTAGACGGTTTAACATGGATCCAGATAGCATGTGTCTCAGGGTTGGGTTAGACCACATATGTCAGAGTCAAGGCCCGCGGGCCACATCCGGCCCGCAAGAAGGTTTTTTACGGCCCCTGGGATGATCTTGATTTATTATTAGAACCGGCCCGCAGCAAGCCGGCAGCCCGCAGATCTTTTACACGCACCAATACTACATTTCCCACAATGCAAAGGTGACGCACCGAGCAGTAGGCTGCTTCATTTCAATATTTATTGGCACAGCAGTCGTCAGCATCACAGTAAAATTAACTTTCAGATACCCATCAAAAATGGCAAAACGGAAGGTGGATACTGAGAACCGGGGGTTTCAAACAAGGTGGGAGTCGGAGTATATGTTCACGAAGGTAGCTGGAAAACCTGTGTGTCTTCTGTGTGGAGAAAGTGTGGCGGTACTGAAAGAGTATAATCTGAGACGACATTATGAAACGAAACACGCGGACAAAAACAAGAATATGGACATGGAACAAAGGCTACAAAAGGCAGAGGAATTAAAACGAGGCCTCAAATCTCGACAGGCTCTGTTCAAAAAAGCCAAATCACAAGGCCAGGCTGCTGTCAAGGCCAGTTTTATTTTGGCAGAAGAGATCGCTAAATCAGCCCGGCCATTTACGGAGGGGGATTTCATCAAAAACTGCATGATTAAAGTTTGTGACGAAGTTTGCCCAGAAAAAAGGCAACTCTTTTTAAATGTGAGTCTGAGCAGAAACACCATTGCCGAGAGAGTAGACCAGTTGTCCATCAATCTAAAAGAGCAGCTTGTGAAAAAGGGAAAAGATTTTATTGCATATTCCTTGGCTGTGGATGAGAGCACCGACATTTCTGACATTGCCCAGTTGTCAATTTTCATCCGCGGAGTGGACTCCAACCTAAGCGTGACAGAGGAGTTTTTGGCTTTACGTCCTATGCATGGCACAACTACGGGGCATGATTTGTATGAAGAGGTGTCAAGATGTGTAAATGAGATGGAGCTGCCTTGGGAAAAACTTGTGGGTTTGACAACCGACGGAGCACCTGCGATGTGTGGACACAGGAGCGGACTGGTGGCGAAGATACGGGAAAAGATGCAAGAGGAAAACGCGACAGGTGAGCTGACAGCTTATCATTGTATCATACACCAGGAAGCGTTGTGCGGTAAAGCCTTGAAAATGGAGCATGTAATGAGCATCATCACGCGCACAGTTAACTTTATCAGAGCCAAAGGTTTGAATCACCGCCAGTTCAAGGCATTTCTGACGGAGTTAGAAACGGAGCATGGTGATTTGCCTTATCACACAGAGGTGCGATGGCTAAGCCAGGGAAAGGTGCTTCAAAGATGTTTCGAGCTTCGTGAGGAGATTTGTCTGTTCTTGGACAGCAAAGGGAAAGACACAACACAACTCCGAGACGAAATGTTTCTGTGTGAAATGGCTTTTCTGTGTGACATTACGAGTCATCTGAATGCAATAAACTTGCAGCTGCAGGGTCGGGATCGTGTCATCTCTGATATGTACAGTACAGTGAAGGCATTTAAAACCAAACTGACTCTGTGGGAGACGCAGATGCGGAAAGAAAATTTGAGCCACTTTCCCAGCTGCCAGACCATGAAAGAGAAGCTCTCTACCAGTGCGTTCCCGAGCACACAGTTGGCTGATAAAATAGGTATGCTTGCCGCTGACTTTCGACGCCGATTTGCTGACTTTGAAGCACAAAAAAGCAGGTTGGAACTGCTCGGTAACCCATTTGCTGTTGACGTGGAAAGCTCACCACCAAACCTCCAAATGGAGTTGATTGACCTCCAATGCAATGATGCACTGAGGGCAAAATATGCGGCAGTGGGTGCTGCGGAGTTCGCCCGTTTCCTCCCCGGCACAATGCCCCAGCTGCGCATCCAGGCTGCTCAAACGTTGTCTATGTTTGGCAGCACATACCTGTGTGAACAACTGTTTTCTTTGATGAACCTGAACAAAACATCACACAGAAGTCGACTTACTGCTGAACACCTCCACTCAATTCTGAGGATTTCTTCAGCTCAGAGCCTTACCCCGAACATTGATGAACTTGTGGAAAAGATGGGACACCACCAAGTATCACCCTCAACCTCAAACAAGTGAACATTACTGTGCAATCACATATTTAGAGTTTTTACTCAGTTCAAGTTTAAAAGTTAAAATGTAATATTTGTTTTCACTGCATGTTACTTCTCCTTAAACAAAGTGTTGTTTTTGATTAATAGATTTTTGCACTTTATTTTTTTGTATTTCAATCCAATTATATTTTAAAAATATTTCAGTTGAGTGGATGATAGAAAATTGCTATTATTGTTTTTTCTTTGAAGTAAATTTAGCCCACTTTTGCTAAAATAGAAAATATAGTCTACTGATGGTGCCTTGAATACCGGTTTCTTTCATTTAATGTTCATGTTATGGGGATATTTATATAAAGGAAATTTGTCTTTTGTGTCTGTTGAAAATTAAAGATTACTGACAGAGCCATAAGAAAATATTGCTTTATTTATCTGATCATATTGTAATATATTTGTTAGGTTTTCAGTAGGTTCAATTAGGTTCACTAGACTATATGCGTCATTTAAAAATTTTTCAATGAACATTCGAACAGTCCGGCCCTCGTCTTGTAGCTGATTTTTTTATTTGGCCCTCCGTCCATTTGACTTTGACACCCCTGGGTTAGACGGTTTAAACATGGATACAGATAGCATGTGTCTCAGGGTTGGGTTAGACGTTGGTTTAACATGGATTCAGATAGCATGTGTCTCAGGGTTGGGTTAAATGTTGGTTTAACATGGATTCAGATAGCATGTGTCTCAGGGTTGGGTTAGACGGTTTAAAAGGGATCCGGATAGCATGTGTCTCAGGGTTGGGTTAGACGTTGGTTTAACATGGATTCAGATAGCATGTGTCTCAGGGTTGGGTTAGACGTTGGTTTAACATGGATTCAGATAGCATGTGTCTCAGGGTTGGGTTAGACGTTGGTTTAACATGGATTCAGATAGCATGTGTCTCAGAGTTGGGTTAGACGGTTTGACATGGATGCAGATAGCATGTGTCTCAGGGTTGGGTTACACGGTTTAAAAGGGATCCGGATAGCATGTGTCTCATGGTTGGGTTAGACGTTGGTTTAACATGGATTCAGATAGCATGTGTCTCAGGGTTGGGTTAGACGGTTTAACATGGATTCAGATAGCATGTGTCTCGGGGTTGGGTTAGACGTTGGTTTAACATGGTTCAGATAGCATGTGTCTCGAGGTTGGGTTAGACGTTGGTTTAACATGGATCCAGATAGCATGTGTCTCAGGGTTGGGTTAGACGGTTTAAAAGGGATCCGGATAGCATGTGTCTCAGGGTTGGGTTAGACGTTGGTTTAACATGGATTCAGATAGCATGTGTCTCAGGGTTGGGTTAGACGGTTTGACATGGATTCAGATAGCATGTGTCTCAGCGTTGGGTTGACAGTTTAACATGGATTCAGATAGCATGTGTCTCAGGGTTGGGTTAGACAGTTTAACATGGATCCAGATAGCATGTGTCTCAGGGTTGGGTTAGACGGATTAACATGGATTCAGATAGATTGTGTCTCGGGGTTGGGTTAGACGTTGGTTTAACATGGTTCAGATAGCATGTGTCTCGAGGTTGGGTTAGACGTTGGTTTAACATGGATTCAGATAGCATGTGTCTCAGGGTTGGGTTAGACAGTTTAACATGGATTCAGATAGCATGTGTCTCAGCGTTGGATTAGACAGTTTAACATGGATACAGATAGCATGTGTCTCAGCGTTGGGTTAGACAGTTTAACATGGATCCAGATAGCATGTGTCTCAGGGTTGGGTTAGACGGTTTAACATGGATTCAGATAGCATGTGTCTCGGGGTTGGGTTAGACGTTGGTTTAACATGGATTCAGATAGCATGTGTCTCAGAGTTGGGTTAGACGGTTTGACATGGATGCAGATAGCATGTGTCTCAGGGTTGGGTTACACGGTTTAAAAGGGATCCGGATAGCATGTGTCTCATGGTTGGGTTAGACGATGGTTTAACATGGATTCAGATAGCATGTGTCTCAGGGTTGGGTTAGACATTGGTTTAACATGAATCCAGATAGCATGTGTCTCAGGGTTGGGTTAGACGTTGGTTTAACATGGATTCAGATAGCATGTGTCTCAGGGTTGGGTTAGACGGTTTAACATGGATTCAGATATTATGTGTCTCAGCGTTGGGTTAGACGGTTTAACATGGATCCAGATAGCATGTGTCTCATGGTTGGGTTTGACGGATTAACATGGATTCAGATAGCATGTGTCTCAGGGTTGGGTTAGAAGTTGGTTTAACACGGATTCAGATAGCATGTGTCTCAGGGTTGGGTTAGACGGTTTAACATGGATTCAGATAGCATGTGACTCGGGGTTGGGTTAGACGGTTTAACATGGATCCAGATAGCATGTGTCTCAGGGTTGGGTTAGACGGTTTAAACATGGATACAGATAGCATGTGTCTCAGGGTTGGGTTAGACGTTGGTTTAACATGGATTCAGATAGCATGTGTCTCAGGGTTGGGTTAGATGTTGGTTTAACATGGATTCAGATAGCATGTGTCTCAGGGTTGGGTTAGACGGTTTAAAAGGGATCCGGATAGCATGTGTCTCAGGGTTGGGTTAGACGTTGGTTTAACATGGATTCAGATAGCATGTGTCTCAGGGTTGGGTTAGACGTTGGTTTAACATGGATTCAGATAGCATGTGTCTCAGGGTTGGGTTAGACGTTGGTTTAACATGGATTCAGATAGCATGTGTCTCAGGGTTGGGTTAGACGTTGGTTTAACATGGATTCAGATAGCATGTGTCTCAGAGTTGGGTTAGACGGTTTGACATGGATTCAGATAGCATGTGTCTCAGGGTTGGGTTAGACGATGGTTTAACATGGATTCAGATAGCATGTGTCTCAGGGTTGGGTTAGACGTTGGTTTAACATGAATCCAGATAGCATGTGTCTCAGGGTTGGGTTAGACGGTTTGACATGGATGCAGATAGCATGTGTCTCAGGGTTGGGTTAGACGGTTTAAAAGGGATCCGGATAGCATGTGTCTCAGGGTTGGGTTAGACGTTGGTTTAACATGGATTCAGATAGCATGTGTCTCAGGGTTGGGTTAGACGTTGGTTTAACATGGATTCAGATAGCATGTGTCTCAGGGTTGGGTTAGACGTTGGTTTAACATGGATTCAGATAGCATGTGTCTCAGAGTTGGGTTAGACGGTTTGACATGGATGCAGATAGCATGTGTCTCAGGGTTGGGTTACACGGTTTAAAAGGGATCCGGATAGCATGTGTCTCATGGTTGGGTTAGACGTTGGTTTAACATGGATTCAGATAGCATGTGTCTCAGGGTTGGGTTAGACGGTTTAACATGGATTCAGATAGCATGTGTCTCGGGGTTGGGTTAGACGTTGGTTTAACATTTTTCAGATAGCATGTGTCTCGAGGTTGGGTTAGACGTTGGTTTAACATGGATCCAGATAGCATGTGTCTCAGGGTTGGGTTAGACGGTTTAAAAGGGATCCGGATAGCATGTGTCTCAGGGTTGGGTTAGACGTTGGTTTAACATGGATTCAGATAGCATGTGTCTCAGGGTTGGGTTAGACGGTTTGACATGGATTCAGATAGCATGTGTCTCAGCGTTGGGTTGACAGTTTAACATGGATTCAGATAGCATGTGTCTCAGGGTTGGGTTAGACAGTTTAACATGGATCCAGATAGCATGTGTCTCAGGGTTGGGTTAGACGGATTAACATGGATTCAGATAGCATGTGTCTCGGGGTTGGGTTAGACGTTGGTTTAACATGGTTCAGATAGCATGTGTCTCGAGGTTGGGTTAGACGTTGGTTTAACATGGATTCAGATAGCATGTGTCTCAGGGTTGGGTTAGACAGTTTAACATCGATTCAGATAGCATGTGTCTCAGCGTTGGATTAGACAGTTTAACATGGATACAGATAGCATGTGTCTCAGCGTTGGGTTAGACAGTTTAACATGGATCCAGATAGCATGTGTCTCAGGGTTGGGTTAGACAGTTTAACATGGATTCAGATAGCATGTGTCTCGGGGTTGGGTTAGACGTTGGTTTAACATGGATTCAGATAGCATGTGTCTCAGAGTTGGGTTAGACGGTTTGACATGGATGCAGATAGCATGTGTCTCAGGGTTGGGTTACACGGTTTAAAAGGGATCCGGATAGCATGTGTCTCATGGTTGGGTTAGACGATGGTTTAACATGGATTCAGATAGCATGTGTCTCAGGGTTGGGTTAGACATTGGTTTAACATGAATCCAGATAGCATGTGTCTCAGGGTTGGGTTAGACGTTGGTTTAACATGGATTCAGATAGCATGTGTCTCAGGGTTGGGTTAGACGGTTTAACATGGATTCAGATATTATGTGTCTCAGCGTTGGGTTAGACGGTTTAACATGGATCCAGATAGCATGTGTCTCAGGGTTGGGTTTGACGGATTAACATGGATTCAGATAGCATGTGTCTCAGGGTTGGGTTAGAAGTTGGTTTAACACGGATTCAGATAGCATGTGTCTCAGGGTTGGGTTAGACGGTTTAACATGGATTCAGATAGCATGTGACTCGGGGTTGGGTTAGACGGTTTAACATGGATCCAGATAGCATGTGTCTCAGGGTTGGGTTAGACGGTTTAAACATGGATACAGATAGCATGTGTCTCAGGGTTGGGTTAGACGTTGGTTTAACATGGATTCAGATAGCATGTGTCTCAGGGTTGGGTTAGATGTTGGTTTAA
Organism: Oncorhynchus clarkii lewisi; assembly: GCF_045791955.1. Classification (NCBI taxonomy): domain Eukaryota; kingdom Metazoa; phylum Chordata; class Actinopteri; order Salmoniformes; family Salmonidae; genus Oncorhynchus; species Oncorhynchus clarkii. The sequence continues at coordinate 36,936,174 of NC_092166.1, read as the reverse complement.
CATGGATTCAGATAGCATGTGTCTCAGGGTTGGGTTAGACGGTTTAAAAGGGATCCGGATAGCATGTGTCTCAGGGTTGGGTTAGACGTTGGTTTAACATGGATTCAGATAGCATGTGTCTCAGGGTTGGGTTAGACGTTGGTTTAACATGGATTCAGATAGCATGTGTCTCAGGGTTGGGTTAGACGTTGGTTTAACATGGATTCAGATAGCATGTGTCTCAGAGTTGGGTTAGACGGTTTGACATGGATGCAGATAGCATGTGTCTCGAGGTTGGGTTACACGGTTTAAAAGGGATCCGGATAGCATGTGTCTCATGGTTGGGTTAGACGTTGGTTTAACATGGATTCAGATAGCATGTGTCTCAGGGTTGGGTTAGACGGTTTAACATGGATTCAGATAGCATGTGTCTCGGGGTTGGGTTAGACGTTGGTTTAACATGGTTCAGATAGCATGTGTCTCGAGGTTGGGTTAGACGTTGGTTTAACATGGATCCAGATAGCATGTGTCTCAGCGTTGGGTTAGACAGTTTAACATGGATTCAGATAGCATGTGTCTCAGGGTTGGGTTAGACGGTTTAACATGGATTCAGATAGCATGTGTCTCGGGGTTGGGTTAGACGTTGGTTTAACATGGATTCAGATAGCATGTGTCTCAGAGTTGGGTTAGACGGTTTGACATGGATCCAGATAGCATGTGTCTCAGGGTTGGGTTTGACGGATTAACATGGATTCAGATAGCATGTGTCTCAGGGTTGGGTTAGAAGTTGGTTTAACACGGATTCAGATAGCATGTGTCTCAGGGTTGGGTTAGACGGTTTAACATGGATTCAGATAGCATGTGACTCGGGGTTGGGTTTGACGGTTTAACATGGATCCAGATAGCATGTGTCTCAGGGTTGGGTTAGACGGTTTAAACATGGATACAGATAGCATGTGTCTCAGGGTTGGGTTAGACGTTGGTTTAACATGGATTCAGATAGCATGTGTCTCAGGGTTGGGTTAGATGTTGGTTTAACATGGATTCAGATAGCATGTGTCTCAGGGTTGGGTTAGACGGTTTAAAAGGGATCCGGATAGCATGTGTCTCAGGGTTGGGTTAGACGTTGGTTTAACATGGATTCAGATAGCATGTGTCTCAGGGTTGGGTTAGACGTTGGTTTAACATGGATTCAGATAGCATGTGTCTCAGGGTTGGGTTAGACGTTGGTTTAACATGGATTCAGATAGCATGTGTCTCAGAGTTGGGTTAGACGGTTTGACATGGATGCAGATAGCATGTGTCTCAGGGTTGGGTTACACGGTTTAAAAGGGATCCGGATAGCATGTGTCTCATGGTTGGGTTAGACTTTGGTTTAACATGGATTCAGATAGCATGTGTCTCAGGGTTGGGTTAGACGGTTTAACATGGATTCAGATAGCATGTGTCTCGGGGTTGGGTTAGACGTTGGTTTAACATGGTTCAGATAGCATGTGTCTCGAGGTTGGGTTAGACGTTGGTTTAACATGGATCCAGATAGCATGTGTCTCAGGGTTGGGTTAGACGGTTTAAAAGGGATCCGGATAGCATGTGTCTTAGGTTTGGGTTAGACGTTGGTTTAACATGGATTCAGATAGCATGTGTCTCAGGGTTGGGTTAGACGGTTTGACATGGATTCAGATAGCATGTGTCTCAGCGTTGGGTTGACAGTTTAACATGGATTCAGATAGCATGTGTCTCAGGGTTGGGTTAGACATTGTTTTAACATGGATTCAGATAGCATGTGTCTCAGGTTTGGGTTAGACGTTGGTTTAACACGGATTCAGATAGCATGTGTCTCAGGGTTGGGTTAGACGGTTTAACATGGATTCAGATAGCATGTGACTCGGGGTTGGGTTAGACGGTTTAAACATGGATACAGATAGCATGTGTCTCAGTGTTGGGTTAGACGGTTTAACATGGATTCAAATAGCATGTGTCTCAGGGTTGGGTTAGACGTAGGTTTAACATGGATTCAGATAGCATGTGTCTCAGGGTTGGTTTAGACGGTTTAACATGGATTCAGATAGCATGTGTCTCAGCGTTGGGTTAGACGGTTTAACATGGATCGAGATTGCATGTGTCTCAGGGTTGGGTTAGAAGTTGGTTTAACATGGATTCAGATAGCATGTGTCTCAGGGTTTGGTTAGACGTTGGTTTAACATGGATTCAAATATTATGTGTCTCAGCGTTGGGTTAGACGGTTTAACATGGATCCAGATAGCATGTGTCTCAGGGTTGGGTTTGACGGATTAACATGGATTCAGATAGCATGTGTCTCAGGCTTGGGTTAGACGTTGGTTTAACATGAATCCAGATAGCATGTGTCTCAGGGTTGGGTTAGACGTTGGTTTAACATGGATTCAGATAGCATGTGTCTCAAGGTTGGGTTAGACGTTGGTTTAACATGGATTCAAATAGCATGTGTCTCAGGGTTGGGTTAGACGGTTTAACATGGATTCAGATAGCATGTGTCTCAGCGTTGGGTTAGACAGTTTAACATGGATCCAGATAGCATGTGTCTCAGGGTTGGGTTAGACGGTTTAACATGGATTCAGATAGCATGTGTCTCGGGGTTGGGTTAGACGTTGGTTTAACATGGTTCAGATAGCATGTGTCTCGAGGTTGGGTTAGACGTTGGTTTAACATGGATCCAGATAGCATGTGTCTCAGGGTTGGGTTAGACGGTTTAAAAGGGATCCGGATAGCATGTGTCTCAGGGTTGGGTTAGACGTTGGTTTAACATGGATTCAGATAGCATGTGTCTCAGGGTTGGGTTAGACGGTTTGACATGGATTCAGATAGCATGTGTCTCAGCGTTGGGTTGACAGTTTAACATGGATCCAGATAGCATGTGTCTCAGGGTTGTGTTAGACGGTTTGACATGGATTCAGATAGCATGTGTCTCAGGGTTGGGTTAGACGGTTTAAAAGGGATCCGGATAGCATGTGTGTCAGGGTTGGGTTTGACGGATTAACATGGATTCAGATAGCATGTGTCTCAGGGTTGGGTTAGACATTGGTTTAACATGGATTCAGATAGCATGTGTCTCAGGTTTGGGTTAGACGTTGGTTTAACACGGATTCAGATAGCATGTGTCTCAGGGTTGGGTTAGACGGTTTAACATGGATTCAGATAGCATGTGACTCGGGGTTGGGTTAGACGGTTTAAACATGGATACAGATAGCATGTGTCTCAGTGTTGGGTTAGACGGTTTAAAAGGGATCCGGATAGCATGTGTCTCAGGGTTGGGTTAGACGGTTTAACATGGATTCAAATAGCATGTGTCTCAGGGTTGGGTTAGACGTTGGTTTAACATGGATTCAGATAGCATGTGTCTCAGGGTTGGGTTAGACGGTTTAACATGGATTCAGATAGCATGTGTCTCAGAGTTGGGTTAGACGGTTTGACATGGATGCAGATAGCATGTGTCTCAGGGTTGGGTTACACGGTTTAAAAGGGATCCGGATAGCATGTGTCTCATGGTTGGGTTAGACGTTGGTTTAACATGGATTCAGATAGCATGTGTCTCAGGGTTGGGTTAGACGGTTTAACATGGATTCAGATAGCATGTGTCTCGGGGTTGGGTTAGACGTTGGTTTAACATGGTTCAGATAACATGTGCCTCGAGGTTGGGTTATACGTTGGTTTAACATGGATCCAGATAGCATGTGTCTCAGGGTTGGGATAGACGGTTTAAAAGGGATCCGGATAGCATGTGTCTCAGGGTTGGGTTAGACGTTGGTTTAACATGGATTCAGATAGCATGTGTCTCAGGGTTGGGTTAGACGGTTTGACATGGATTCAGATAGCATGTGTCTCAGGGTTGTGTTAGACGGTTTGACAAGGATTCAGATAGCATGTGTCTCAGGGTTGGGTTAGACGGTTTAAAAGGGATCCGGATAGCATGTGTCTCAGGGTTGGGTTAGACGGTGTAACATGGATTCAGATAGCATGTGTCTCAGGGTTGGGTTAGACGGTTTGGCATGGATTCAGATAGCATGTGTCTCAGGGTTGGGTTTGACGGATTAACATGGATTCAGATAGCATGTGTCTCAGGGTTGGGTTAGACATTGGTTTAACATGGATTCAGATAGCATGTGTCTCAGGTTTGGGTTAGATGTTGGTTTAACACGGATTCAGATAGCATGTGTCTCAGGGTTGGGTTAGACGGTTTAACATCATAGCACTGAGACGGCACTTGTGAAGGTGGTAAATGACATTTTAATGGCATCGGACCGAGGCTCTGCATCTGTCCTCGTGCTCCTAGACCTTAGTGCTGCTTTTGATACCATCGATCACCACATTCTTTTGGAGAGATTGGAAACCCAAATTGGTCTACACGGACAAGTTCTGGCCTGGTTTAGATCTTATCTGTCGGAAAGATATCAGTTTGTCTCTGTGAATGGTTTGTCCTCTGACAAATCAACTGTAAATTTCGGTGTTCCTCAAGGTTCCGTTTTAGGACCACTATTGTTTTCACTATATATTTTACCTCTTGGGGATGTCATTCGAAAACATAATGTTAACTTTCACTGCTATGCGGATGACACACAGCTGTACATTTCAATTAAACATGGTGAAGCCCCAAAATTGCCCTTGCTAGAAGAATGTGTTTCAGACATAAGGAAGTGGATGGCTGCAAACTTTCTACTTTTAAACTCGGACAAAACAGAGATGCTTGTTCTAGGTCCCAAGAAACAAAGAGATCTTCTGTTGAATCTGACAATTAATCTTAATGGTTGTACAGTCGTCTCAAATAAAACTGTGAAGGACCTCGGCGTTACTCTGGACCCTGATCTCTCTTTTGAAGAACATATCAAGACCATTTCAAGGACAGCTTTTTTCCATCTACGTAACATTGCAAAAATCAGAAACTTTCTGTCCAAAAATGATGCAGAAAAATGAATCCATGCTTTTGTCACTTCCAGGTTAGACTACTGCAATGCTCTACTTTCCGGCTACCCGGATAAAGCACTAAATAAACTTCAGTTAGTGCTAAATACGGCTGCTAGAATCCTGACTAGAACCAAAAAATTTGATCATATTACTCCAGTGCTAGCCTCTCTACACTGGCTTCCTGTCAAAGCAAGGGCTGATTTCAAGGTTTTACTGCTAACCTACAAAGCATTACATGGGCTTGCTCCTACCTATCTCTCTGATTTGGTCCTGCCGTACATACCTACACGTACGCTACGGTCACAAGACGCAGGCCTCCTAATTGTCCCTAGAATTTTTAAGCAAACAGCTGGAGGCAGGGCTTTCTCCTATAGAGCTCCATTTTTATGGAACGGTCTGCCTACCCATGTCAGAGACGCAAACTCGGTCTCAACCTTTAAGTCTCTACTGAAGACTCATCTCTTCAGTGGGTCATATGATTGAGTGTAGTCTGGCCCAGGAGTGGGAGGGTGAACGGAAAGGCTCTGGAGCAACGAACCGCCCTTGCTGTCTCTGCCTGGCCGGTTCCCCTCTTTCCACTGGGATTCTCTGCCTCTAACCCTATTACAGGGGCTGAGTCACTGGCTTTACTGGGGCTCTCTCATGCCGTCCCTGGAGGGGGTGCGTCACCTGAGTGGGTTGAGTCACTGATGTGGTCATCCTGTCTGGGTTGGCGCCCCCCCCCCCCCCCCTTGGGTTGTGCCGTGGCGGAGGTCTTTGTGGGCTATACTCAGCCTTGTCTCAGGATGGTAAGTTGGTGGTTGAAGATATCCCTCTAGTGTTGTGGGGGCTGTGCTTTGGCAAAGTGGGTGGGGTTATATCCTTCCTGTTTGGCCCTGTCCGGGGGTGTCCTCGGATGGGGCCACAGTGTCTCCTGACCCCTCCTGTCTCAGCCTCCAGTATTTATGCTGCAGTAGTTTATGTGTCGGGGGGCTAGGGTCAGTTTGTTATATCTGGAGTACTTCTCCTGTCCTATTCGGTGTCCTGTGTGAATCTAAGTGTGCGTTCTCTAATTCTCTCCTTCTCTCTTTCTCTCTCTCGGAGGACCTGAGCCCTAGGACCATGCCCCAGGACTACCTGACATGATGACTCCTTGCTGTCCCCAGTCCACCTGGCTGTGCTGCTGCTCCAGTTTCAACTGTTCTTTATTATTATTATTCGACCATGCTGGTCATTTATGAACATTTGAACATCTTGGCCATGTTCTGTTATAATCTCCACCCGGCACAGCCAGAAGAGGACTGGCCATCCCACATATGCTCTCTCTAATTCTCTCTTTCTTTCTCTCTCTCGGAGGACCTGAGCCATAGGACCATGCCCCAGGAATACCTGACATGATGACTCCTTGCTGTCCCCAGTCCACCTGACTGTGCTGCTGCTCCAGTTTCAACTATTCTGCCTTATTATTATTCGACCATGCTGGTCATTTATGAACATTTGAACATCTTGACCATGTTTTGTTATAATCTCCACCCGGCACAGCCAGAAGAGGACTGGCCACCCCACATAGCCTGGTTCCTCTCTAGGTTTCTTCCTAGGTTTTGGCCTTTCTAGGGAGTTTTTCCTAGCCACCGTGCTTCTACACCTGCATTGCTTGCTGTTTGGGGTTTTAGGCTGGGTTTCTGTACAGCACTTTGAGATATCAGCTGATGTACGAAGGGCTATATAAATAAATTTGATTTGATTTGATTTGATTTGAACATGGATTCAGATAGCATGTGACTCGGGGTTGGGTTAGACGGTTTAAACATGGATACAGATAGCATGTGTCTCAGTGTTGGGTTAGACGGTTTAAAAGGGATCCGGATAGCATGTGTCTCAGGGTTGGGTTAGACGTTGGTTTAACATGGATTCAGATAGCATGTGTCTCAGGGTTGGGTTAGACGGTTTAACATGGATTCAGATAGCATGTGTCTCAGCGTTGGGTTAGACGGTTTAACATGGATCGAGATAGCATGTGTCTCAGGGTTGTGTTAGACGGTTTGACATGGATTCAGATAGCATGTGTCTCATGGTTGGGTTAGACGGTTTAAAAGGGATCCGGATAGCATGTGTCTCAGGGTTGTGTTAGACGGTTTGACAAGGATTCAGGTAGCATGTGTCTCAGGGTTGGGTTAGACGGTTTAAAAGGGATCCGGATAGCATGTGTCTCAGGGTTGGGTTAGACGTTGGTTTAACATGGATCCAGATAGCATGTGTCTCAGGGTTGTGTTAGACGGTGTAACATGGATTCAGATAGCATGTGTCTCAGGGTTGGGTTAGACGGTTTAAACATGGATACAGATAGCATGTGTCTCAGTGTTGGGTTAGACGGTTTAAAAGGGATCCGGATAGCATGTGTCTCAGGGTTGGGTTAGACGGTTTAAGATGGATTCAAATAGCATGTGTCTCAGGGTTGGGTTAGACGTTGGTTTAACATGGATTCAGATAGCATGTGTCTCAGGGTTGGGTTAGACGGTTTAACATGGATTCAGATAGCATGTGCCTCGAGGTTGGGTTAGACGGTTTAACATGGATCCAGATAGCATGTGTCTCAGGGTTGGGTTAGACGGTTTAAAAGGGATCCGGATAGCATGTGTCTCAGGGTTGGGTTAGACGGTTTAACATGGATTCAAATAGCATGTGTCTCAGGGTTGGGTTAGACGTTGGTTTAACATGGATTCAGATAGCATGTGTCTCAGGGTTGGGTTAGACGGTTTAACATGGATTCAGATAGCATGTGTCTCAGAGTTGGGTTAGACGGTTTGACATGGATGCAGATAGCATGTGTCTCAGGGTTGGGTTACACGGTTTAAAAGGGATCCGGATAGCATGTGTCTCATGGTTGGGTTAGACGTTGGTTTAACATGGATTCAGATAGCATGTGTCTCAGGGTTGGGTTAGACGGTTTAACATGGATTCAGATAGCATGTGTCTCGGGGTTGGGTTAGACGTTGGTTTAACATGGTTCAGATAACATGTGCCTCGAGGTTGGGTTATACGTTGGTTTAACATGGATCCAGATAGCATGTGTCTCAGGGTTGGGATAGACGGTTTAAAAGGGATCCGGATAGCATGTGTCTCAGGGTTGGGTTAGACGTTGGTTTAACATGGATTCAGATAGCATGTGTCTCAGGGTTGGGTTAGACGGTTTAAAAGGGATCCGGATAGCATGTGTCTCAGGGTTGGGTTAGACGGTGTAACATGGATTCAGATAGCATGTGTCTCAGGGTTGGGTTAGACGGTTTGGCATGGATTCAGATAGCATGTGTCTCAGGGTTGGGTTTGACGGATTAACATGGATTCAGATAGCATGTGTCTCAGGGTTGGGTTAGACATTGGTTTAACATGGATTCAGATAGCATGTGTCTCAGGTTTGGGTTAGATGTTGGTTTAACACGGATTCAGATAGCATGTGTCTCAGGGTTGGGTTAGACGGTTTAACATCATAGCACTGAGACGGCACTTGTGAAGGTGGTAAATGACATTTTAATGGCATCGGACCGAGGCTCTGCATCTGTCCTCGTGCTCCTAGACCTTAGTGCTGCTTTTGATACCATCGATCACCACATTCTTTTGGAGAGATTGGAAACCCAAATTGGTCTACACGGACAAGTTCTGGCCTGGTTTAGATCTTATCTGTCGGAAAGATATCAGTTTGTCTCTGTGAATGGTTTGTCCTCTGACAAATCAACTGTAAATTTCGGTGTTCCTCAAGGTTCCGTTTTAGGACCACTATTGTTTTCACTATATATTTTACCTCTTGGGGATGTCATTCGAAAACATAATGTTAACTTTCACTGCTATGCGGATGACACACAGCTGTACATTTCAATTAAACATGGTGAAGCCCCAAAATTGCCCTTGCTAGAAGAATGTGTTTCAGACATAAGGAAGTGGATGGCTGCAAACTTTCTACTTTTAAACTCGGACAAAACAGAGATGCTTGTTCTAGGTCCCAAGAAACAAAGAGATCTTCTGTTGAATCTGACAATTAATCTTAATGGTTGTACAGTCGTCTCAAATAAAACTGTGAAGGACCTCGGCGTTACTCTGGACCCTGATCTCTCTTTTGAAGAACATATCAAGACCATTTCAAGGACAGCTTTTTTCCATCTACGTAACATTGCAAAAATCAGAAACTTTCTGTCCAAAAATGATGCAGAAAAATGAATCCATGCTTTTGTCACTTCCAGGTTAGACTACTGCAATGCTCTACTTTCCGGCTACCCGGATAAAGCACTAAATAAACTTCAGTTAGTGCTAAATACGGCTGCTAGAATCCTGACTAGAACCAAAAAATTTGATCATATTACTCCAGTGCTAGCCTCTCTACACTGGCTTCCTGTCAAAGCAAGGGCTGATTTCAAGGTTTTACTGCTAACCTACAAAGCATTACATGGGCTTGCTCCTACCTATCTCTCTGATTTGGTCCTGCCGTACATACCTACACGTACGCTACGGTCACAAGACGCAGGCCTCCTAATTGTCCCTAGAATTTTTAAGCAAACAGCTGGAGGCAGGGCTTTCTCCTATAGAGCTCCATTTTTATGGAACGGTCTGCCTACCCATGTCAGAGACGCAAACTCGGTCTCAACCTTTAAGTCTCTACTGAAGACTCATCTCTTCAGTGGGTCATATGATTGAGTGTAGTCTGGCCCAGGAGTGGGAGGGTGAACGGAAAGGCTCTGGAGCAACGAACCGCCCTTGCTGTCTCTGCCTGGCCGGTTCCCCTCTTTCCACTGGGATTCTCTGCCTCTAACCCTATTACAGGGGCTGAGTCACTGGCTTTACTGGGGCTCTCTCATGCCGTCCCTGGAGGGGGTGCGTCACCTGAGTGGGTTGAGTCACTGATGTGGTCATCCTGTCTGGGTTGGCGCCCCCCCCCCCCCCCCCCCCTTGGGTTGTGCCGTGGCGGAGGTCTTTGTGGGCTATACTCAGCCTTGTCTCAGGATGGTAAGTTGGTGGTTGAAGATATCCCTCTAGTGTTGTGGGGGCTGTGCTTTGGCAAAGTGGGTGGGGTTATATCCTTCCTGTTTGGCCCTGTCCGGGGGTGTCCTCGGATGGGGCCACAGTGTCTCCTGACCCCTCCTGTCTCAGCCTCCAGTATTTATGCTGCAGTAGTTTATGTGTCGGGGGGCTAGGGTCAGTTTGTTATATCTGGAGTACTTCTCCTGTCCTATTCGGTGTCCTGTGTGAATCTAAGTGTGCGTTCTCTAATTCTCTCCTTCTCTCTTTCTCTCTCTCGGAGGACCTGAGCCCTAGGACCATGCCCCAGGACTACCTGACATGATAACTCCTTGCTGTCCCCAGTCCACCTGGCTGTGCTGCTGCTCCAGTTTCAACTGTTCTTTATTATTATTATTCGACCATGCTGGTCATTTATGAACATTTGAACATCTTGGCCATGTTCTGTTATAATCTCCACCCGGCACAGCCAGAAGAGGACTGGCCATCCCACATATGCTCTCTCTAATTCTCTCTTTCTTTCTCTCTCTCGGAGGACCTGAGCCATAGGACCATGCCCCAGGAATACCTGACATGATGACTCCTTGCTGTCCCCAGTCAACCTGACTGTGCTGCTGCTCCAGTTTCAACTATTCTGCCTTATTATTATTCGACCATGCTGGTCATTTATGAACATTTGAACATCTTGACCATGTTTTGTTATAATCTCCACCCGGCACAGCCAGAAGAGGACTGGCCACCCCACATAGCCTGGTTCCTCTCTAGGTTTCTTCCTAGGTTTTGGCCTTTCTAGGGAGTTTTTCCTAGCCACCGTGCTTCTACACCTGCATTGCTTGCTGTTTGGGGTTTTAGGCTGGGTTTCTGTACAGCACTTTGAGATATCAGCTGATGTACGAAGGGCTATATAAATAAATTTGATTTGATTTGATTTGATTTGAACATGGATTCAGATAGCATGTGACTCGGGGTTGGGTTAGACGGTTTAAACATGGATACAGATAGCATGTGTCTCAGTGTTGGGTTAGACGGTTTAAAAGGGATCCGGATAGCATGTGTCTCAGGGTTGGGTTAGACGTTGGTTTAACATGGATTCAGATAGCATGTGTCTCAGGGTTGGGTTAGACGGTTTAACATGGATTCAGATAGCATGTGTCTCAGCGTTGGGTTAGACGGTTTAACATGGATCGAGATAGCATGTGTCTCAGGGTTGTGTTAGACGGTTTGACATGGATTCAGATAGCATGTGTCTCATGGTTGGGTTAGACGGTTTAAAAGGGATCCGGATAGCATGTGTCTCAGGGTTGTGTTAGACGGTTTGACAAGGATTCAGGTAGCATGTGTCTCAGGGTTGGGTTAGACGGTTTAAAAGGGATCCGGATAGCATGTGTCTCAGGGTTGGGTTAGACGTTGGTTTAACATGGATCCAGATAGCATGTGTCTCAGGGTTGTGTTAGACGGTGTAACATGGATTCAGATAGCATGTGTCTCAGGGTTGGGTTAGACGGTTTAAACATGGATACAGATAGCATGTGTCTCAGTGTTGGGTTAGACGGTTTAAAAGGGATCCGGATAGCATGTGTCTCAGGGTTGGGTTAGACGGTTTAAGATGGATTCAAATAGCATGTGTCTCAGGGTTGGGTTAGACGTTGGTTTAACATGGATTCAGATAGCATGTGTCTCAGGGTTGGGTTAGACGGTTTAACATGGATTCAGATAGCATGTGCCTCGAGGTTGGGTTAGACGGTTTAACATGGATCCAGATAGCATGTGTCTCAGGGTTGGGTTAGACGGTTTAAAAGGGATCCGGATAGCATGTGTCTCAGGGTTGGGTTAGACGGTTTAACATGGATTCAAATAGCATGTGTCTCAGGGTTGGGTTAGACGTTGGTTTAACATGGATTCAGATAGCATGTGTCTCAGGGTTGGGTTAGACGGTTTAACATGGATTCAGATAGCATGTGTCTCAGAGTTGGGTTAGACGGTTTGACATGGATGCAGATAGCATGTGTCTCAGGGTTGGGTTAGACGTTGGTTAAACATGGATTCAGATAGCATGTGTCTCAGGGTTGGGTTAGACGGTTTAACATGGATTCAGATAGCATGTGTCTCAGCGTTGGGTTAGACAGTTTAACATGGATCCAGATAGCATGTGTCTCAGGGTTGGGTTAGACGGTTTAACATGGATTCAGATAGCATGTGTCTCGGGGTTGGGTTAGACGTTGGTTTAACATGGTTCAGATAGCATGTGTCTCGAGGTTGGGTTAGACGTTGGTTTAACATGGATCCAGATAGCATGTGTCTCAGGGTTGGGTTAGACGGTTTAAAAGGGATCCGGATAGCATGTGTCTCAGGGTTGGGTTAGACGTTGGTTTAACATGGATTCAGATAGCATGTGTCTCAGGGTTGGGTTAGACGGTTTGACATGGATTCAGATAGCATGTATCTCAGCGTTGGGTTGACAGTTTAACATGGATCCAGATAGCATGTGTCTCAGGGTTGTGTTAGACGGTTTGACATGGATTCAGATAGCATGTGTCTCAGGGTTGGGTTAGACGGTTTAAAAGGGATCCGGATAGCATGTGTGTCAGGGTTGGGTTTGAAGGATTAACATGGATTCAGATAGCATGTGTCTCAGGGTTGGGTTAGACATTGGTTTAACATGGATTCAGATAGCATGTGTCTCAGGTTTGGGTTAGACGTTGGTTTAACACGGATTCAGATAGCATGTGTCTCAGGGTTGGGTTAGACGGTTTAACATGGATTCAGATAGCATGTGACTCGGGGTTGGGTTAGACGGTTTAAACATGGATACAGATAGCATGTGTCTCAGTGTTGGGTTAGACGGTTTAAAAGGGATCCGGATAGCATGTGTCTCAGGGTTGGGTTAGACGGTTTAAAAGGGATCCGGATAGCATGTGTCTCAGGGTTGGGTTAGACGGTTTAACATGGATTCAAATAGCATGTGTCTCAGGGTTGGGTTAGACGTTGGTTTAACATGGATTCAGATAGCATGTGTCTCAGGGTTGGGTTAGACGGTTTGACATGGATTCTCAGGGTTGTTAGACGGTTTGACATGGATGCAGATAGCATGTGTCTCAGGGTTGGGTTACACGGTTTAAAAGGGATCCGGATAGCATGTGTCTCATGGTTGGGTTAGACGTTGGTTTAACATGGATTCAGATAGCATGTGTCTCAGGGTTGGGTTAGACGGTTTAACATGGATTCAGATAGCATGTGTCTCGGGGTTGGGTTAGACGTTGGTTTAACATGGTTCAGATAACATGTGCCTCGAGGTTGGGTTAGACGTTGGTTTAACATGGATCCAGATAGCATGTGTCTCAGGGTTGGGTTAGACGGTTTAAAAGGGATCCGGATAGCATGTGTCTCAGGGTTGGGTTAGACGTTGGTTTAACATGGATTCAGATAGCATGTGTCTCAGGGTTGGGTTAGACGGTTTGACATGGATTCAGATAGCATGTGTCTCAGCGTTGGGTTGTCAGTTTAACATGGATCCAGATAGCATGTGTCTCAGGGTTGTGTTAGACGGTTTGACAAGGATTCAGATAGCATGTGTCTCAGGGTTGGGTTAGACGGTTTAACATGGATCCGGATAGCATGTGTCTCAGGGTTGGGTTAGACGTTGGTTTAACATGGATTCAGATAGCATGTGTCTCAGGGTTGGGTTTGACGGATTAACATGGATTCAGATAGCATGTGTCTCAGGGTTGGGTTAGACATTGGTTTAACATGGATTCAGATAGCATATGTCTCAGGTTTGGGTTAGATGTTGGTTTAACACGGATTCAGATAGCATGTGTCTCAGGGTTGGGTTAGACGGTTTAACATGGATTCAGATAGCATGTGACTCGGGGTTGGGTTAGACGGTTTAAACATGGATACAGATAGCATGTGTCTCAGTGTTGGGTTAGACGGTTTAAAAGGGATCCGGATAGCATGTGTCTCAGGGTTGGGTTAGACGTTGGTTTAACATGGATTCAGATAGCATGTGTCTCAGGGTTGGGTTAGATGGTTTAACATGGATTCAGATAGCATGTGTCTCAGCGTTGGGTTAGACGGTTTAACATGGATCGAGATAGCATGTGTCTCAGGGTTGTGTTAGACGGTTTGACATGGATTCAGATAGCATGTGTCTCAGGGTTGGGTTAGACGGTTTAAAAGGGATCCGGATAGCATGTGTCTCAGGGTTGGGTTAGACGGTTTAACATGGATTCAGATAGTATGTGTCTCAGCGTTGGGTTAGACGGTTTAAAAGGGATCCGGATAGCATGTGTCTCAGGGTTGGGTTAGACGTTGGTTTAACATGGATTCAGATAGCATGTGTCTCAGGGTTGGGTTAGACGTTGGTTTAACATGGATTCAGATAGCATGTGTCTCGAGGTTGGGTTAGACGTTGGTTTAACATGGATCCAGATAGCATGTGTCTCAGGGTTGGGTTAGAAGGTTTAAAAGGGATCCGGATAGCATGTGTCTCAGGGTTGGGTTAGACGGTTTGACATGGATTCAGATAGCATGTGTCTCAGGGTTGGGTTAGACGGTTTGACATGGATTCAGATAGCATGTGTCTCAGGGTGGGGTTAGACGTTGGTTTAACATGGATTCAGATAGCATGTGTCTCAGGGTTGGGTTAGACATTGGTTTAACATGGATTCAGATAGCATGTGTCTCAGAGTTGGGTTAGACGGTTTGACATGGATGCAGATAGCATGTGTCTCAGGGTTGGGTTACACGGTTTAAAAGGGATCCGGATAGCATGTGTCTCATGGTTGGGTTAGACGTTGGTTTAACATGGATTCAGATAGCATGTGTCTCAGGGTTGGGTTAGACGTTGGTTTAACATGAATCCAGATAGCATGTGTCTCAGGGTTGGGTTAGACGGTTTAACATGGATTCAGATATTATGTGTCTCAGGGTTGGGTTAGACGGTTTAACATGGATTCAGATATTATGTGTCTCAGCGTTGGGTTAGACGGTTTAACATGGATCCAGATAGCATGTGTCTCAGGGTTGGGTTTGACGGATTAACATGGATTCAGATAGCATGTGTCTCAGGGTTGGGTTAGAAGTTGGTTTAACACGGATTCAGATAGCATGTGTCTCAGGGTTGGGTTAGACGGTTTAACATGGATTCAGATAGCATGTGACTCGGGGTTGGGTTAGACGGTTTAACATGGATCCAGATAGCATGTGTCTCAGGGTTGGGTTAGACGGTTTAAACATGGATACAGATAGCATGTGTCTCAGGGTTGGGTTAGACGTTGGTTTAACATGGATCCAGATAGCATGTGTCTCAGGGTTGGGTTAGATGTTGGTTTAACATGGATTCAGATAGCATGTGTCTCAGGGTTGGGTTAGACGGTTTAAAAGGGATCCGGATAGCATGTGTCTCAGGGTTGGGTTAGACGTTGGTTTAACATGGATTCAGATAGCATGTGTCTCAGGGTTGGGTTAGACGTTGGTTTAACATGGATTCAGATAGCATGTGTCTCAGGGTTGGGTTAGACGTTGGTTTAAAAGGGATCCGGATAGCATGTGTCTCAGGGTTGGGTTAGACGGTTTAACATGGATTCAAATAGCATGTGTCTCAGGGTTGGGTTAGACGTTGGTTTAACATGGATTCAGATAGCATGTGTCTCAGGGTTTGGTTAGACGGTTTAACATGGATTCAGATAGCATGTGTCTCAGAGTTGGGTTAGACGGTTTGACATGGATGCAGATAGCATGTGTCTCAGGGTTGGGTTACACGGTTTAAAAGGGATCCGGATAGCATGTGTCTCATGGTTGGGTTAGACGTTGGTTTAACATGGATTCAGATAGCATGTGTCTCAGGGTTGGGTTAGACGGTTTAACATGGATTCAGATAGCATGTGTCTCGGGGTTGGGTTAGACGTTGGTTTAACATGGTTCAGATAACATGTGCCTCGAGGTTGGGTTAGACGTTGGTTTAACATGGATCCAGATAGCATGTGTCTCAGGGTTGGGTTAGACGGTTTAAAAGGGATCCGGATAGCATGTGTCTCAGGGTTGGGTTAGACGTTGGTTTAACATGGATTCAGATAGCATGTGTCTCAGGGTTGGGTTAGACGGTTTGACATGGATTCAGATAGCATGTGTCTCAGCGTTGGGTTGACAGTTTAACATGGATCCAGATAGCATGTGTCTCAGGGTTGTGTTAGACGGTTTGACAAGGATTCAGATAGCATGTGTCTCAGGGTTGGGTTAGACGGTTTAACATGGATCCGGATAGCATGTGTCTCAGGGTTGTGTTAGACGGTGTAACATGGATTCAGATAGCATGTGTCTCAGGGTTGGGTTAGACGGTTTGGCATGGATTCAGATAGCATGTGTCTCAGGGTTGGGTTTGACGGATTAACATGGATTCAGATAGCATGTGTCTCAGGGTTGGGTTAGACATTGGTTTAACATGGATTCAGATAGCATATGTCTCAGGTTTGGGTTAGATGTTGGTTTAACACGGATTCAGATAGCATGTGTCTCAGGGTTGGGTTAGACGGTTTAACATGGATTCAGATAGCATGTGACTCGGGGTTGGGTTAGACGGTTTAAACATGGATACAGATAGCATGTGTCTCAGTGTTGGGTTAGACGGTTTAAAAGGGATCCGGATAGCATGTGTCTCAGGGTTGGGTTAGACGTTGGTTTAACATGGATTCAGATAGCATGTGTCTCAGGGTTGGGTTAGACGGTTTAACATGGATTCAGATAGCATGTGTCTCAGCGTTGGGTTAGACGGTTTAACATGGATCGAGATAGCATGTGTCTCAGGGTTGTGTTAGACGGTTTGACATGGATTCAGATAGCATGTGTCTCAGGGTTGGGTTAGACGGTTTAAAAGGGATCCGGATAGCATGTGTCTCAGGGTTGGGTTAGACGGTTTAACATGGATTCAGATAGTATGTGTCTCAGCGTTGGGTTAGACGGTTTAAAAGGGATCCGGATAGCATGTGTCTCAGGGTTGGGTTAGACGTTGGTTTAACATGGATTCAGATAGCATGTGTCTCAGGGTTGGGTTAGACGTTGGTTTAACATGGATTCAGATAGCATGTGTCTCGAGGTTGGGTTAGACGTTGGTTTAACATGGTTCAGATAACATGTGCCTCGAGGTTGGGTTAGACGTTGGTTTAACATGGATCCAGATAGCATGTGTCTCAGGGTTGGGTTAGACGGTTTAAAAGGGATCCGGATAGCATGTGTCTCAGGGTTGGGTTAGACGTTGGTTTAACATGGATTCAGATAGCATGTGTCTCAGGGTTGGGTTAGACGGTTTGACATGGATTCAGATAGCATGTGTCTCAGCGTTGGGTTGACAGTTTAACATGGATCCAGATAGCATGTGTCTCAGGGTTGTGTTAGACGGTTTGACAAGGATTCAGATAGCATGTGTCTCAGGGTTGGGTTAGACGGTTTAACATGGATCCGGATAGCATGTGTCTCAGGGTTGTGTTAGACGGTGTAACATGGATTCAGATAGCATGTGTCTCAGGGTTGGGTTAGACGGTTTGGCATGGATTCAGATAGCATGTGTCTCAGGGTTGGGTTTGACGGATTAACATGGATTCAGATAGCATGTGTCTCAGGGTTGGGTTAGACATTGGTTTAACATGGATTCAGATAGCATATGTCTCAGGTTTGGGTTAGATGTTGGTTTAACACGGATTCAGATAGCATGTGTCTCAGGGTTGGGTTAGACGGTTTAACATGGATTCAGATAGCATGTGACTCGGGGTTGGGTTAGACGGTTTAAACATGGATACAGATAGCATGTGTCTCAGTGTTGGGTTAGACGGTTTAAAAGGGATCCGGATAGCATGTGTCTCAGGGTTGGGTTAGACGTTGGTTTAACATGGATTCAGATAGCATGTGTCTCAGGGTTGGGTTAGACGGTTTAACATGGATTCAGATAGCATGTGTCTCAGCGTTGGGTTAGACGGTTTAACATGGATCGAGATAGCATGTGTCTCAGGGTTGTGTTAGACGGTTTGACATGGATTCAGATAGCATGTGTCTCAGGGTTGGGTTAGACGGTTTAAAAGGGATCCGGATAGCATGTGTCTCAGGGTTGGGTTAGACGGTTTAACATGGATTCAGATAGTATGTGTCTCAGCGTTGGGTTAGACGGTTTAAAAGGGATCCGGATAGCATGTGTCTCAGGGTTGGGTTAGACGTTGGTTTAACATGGATTCAGATAGCATGTGTCTCAGGGTTGGGTTAGACGTTGGTTTAACATGGATTCAGATAGCATGTGTCTCGAGGTTGGGTTAGACGTTGGTTTAACATGGATCCAGATAGCATGTGTCTCAGGGTTGGGTTAGAAGGTTTAAAAGGGATCCGGATAGCATGTGTCTCAGGGTTGGGTTAGACGGTTTGACATGGATTCAGATAGCATGTGTCTCAGGGTTGGGTTAGACGGTTTGACATGGATTCAGATAGCATGTGTCTCAGGGTTGGGTAAGACGTTGGTTTATCATGGATTCAGATAGCATGTGTCTCAGGGTTGGGTTAGACGTTGGTTTAACATGGATTCAGATAGCATGTGTCTCAGAGTTGGGTTAGACGGTTTGACATGGATGCAGATAGCATGTGTCTCAGGGTTGGGTTACACGGTTTAAAAGGGATCCGGATAGCATGTGTCTCATGGTTGGGTTAGACGTTGGTTTAACATGGATTCAGATAGCATGTGTCTCAGGGTTGGGTTAGACGTTGGTTTAACATGAATCCAGATAGCATGTGTCTCAGGGTTGGGTTAGACGTTGGTTTAACATGGATTCAGATAGCATGTGTCTCAGGGTTGGGTTAGACGGTTTAACATGGATTCAGATATTATGTGTCTCAGGGTTGGGTTAGACGGTTTAACATGGATTCAGATATTATGTGTCTCAGCGTTGGGTTAGACGGTTTAACATGGATCCAGATAGCATGTGTCTCAGGGTTGGGTTTGACGGATTAACATGGATTCAGATAGCATGTGTCTCAGGGTTGGGTTAGAAGTTGGTTTAACACGGATTCAGATAGCATGTGTCTCAGAGTTGGGTTAGACGGTTTGACATGGATGCAGATAGCATGTGTCTCAGGGTTGGGTTACACGGTTTAAAAGGGATCCGGATAGCATGTGTCTCATGGTTGGGTTAGACGTTGGTTTAACATGGATTCAGATAGCATGTGTCTCAGGGTTGGGTTAGACGTTGGTTTAACATGAATCCAGATAGCATGTGTCTCAGGGTTGGGTTAGACGTTGGTTTAACATGGATTCAGATAGCATGTGTCTCAGGGTTGGGTTAGACGGTTTAACATGGATTCAGATATTATGTGTCTCAGGGTTGGGTTAGACGGTTTAACATGGATTCAGATATTATGTGTCTCAGCGTTGGGTTAGACGGTTTAACATGGATCCAGATAGCATGTGTCTCAGGGTTGGGTTTGACGGATTAACATGGATTCAGATAGCATGTGTCTCAGGGTTGGGTTAGAAGTTGGTTTAACACGGATTCAGATAGCATGTGTCTCAGGGTTGGGTTAGACGGTTTAACATGGATTCAGATAGCATGTGACTCGGGGTTGGGTTAGACGGTTTAACATGGATCCAGATAGCATGTGTCTCAGGGTTGGGTTAGACGGTTTAAACATGGATACAGATAGCATGTGTCTCAGGGTTGGGTTAGACGTTGGTTTAACATGGATCCAGATAGCATGTGTCTCAGGGTTGGGTTAGATGTTGGTTTAACATGGATTCAGATAGCATGTGTCTCAGGGTTGGGTTAGACGGTTTAAAAGGGATCCGGATAGCATGTGTCTCAGGGTTGGGTTAGACGTTGGTTTAACATGGATTCAGATAGCATGTGTCTCAGGGTTGGGTTAGACGTTGGTTTAACATGGATTCAGATAGCATGTGTCTCAGGGTTGGGTTAGACGTTGGTTTAAAAGGGATCCGGATAGCATGTGTCTCAGGGTTGGGTTAGACGGTTTAACATGGATTCAAATAGCATGTGTCTCAGGGTTGGGTTAGACGTTGGTTTAACATGGATTCAGATAGCATGTGTCTCAGGGTTTGGTTAGACGGTTTAACATGGATTCAGATAGCATGTGTCTCAGAGTTGGGTTAGACGGTTTGACATGGATGCAGATAGCATGTGTCTCAGGGTTGGGTTACACGGTTTAAAAGGGATCCGGATAGCATGTGTCTCATGGTTGGGTTAGACGTTGGTTTAACATGGATTCAGATAGCATGTGTCTCAGGGTTGGGTTAGACGGTTTAACATGGATTCAGATAGCATGTGTCTCGGGGTTGGGTTAGACGTTGGTTTAACATGGTTCAGATAACATGTGCCTCGAGGTTGGGTTAGACGTTGGTTTAACATGGATCCAGATAGCATGTGTCTCAGGGTTGGGTTAGACGGTTTAAAAGGGATCCGGATAGCATGTGTCTCAGGGTTGGGTTAGACGTTGGTTTAACATGGATTCAGATAGCATGTGTCTCAGGGTTGGGTTAGACGGTTTGACATGGATTCAGATAGCATGTGTCTCAGCGTTGGGTTGACAGTTTAACATGGATCCAGATAGCATGTGTCTCAGGGTTGTGTTAGACGGTTTGACAAGGATTCAGATAGCATGTGTCTCAGGGTTGGGTTAGACGGTTTAACATGGATCCGGATAGCATGTGTCTCAGGGTTGTGTTAGACGGTTTGGCATGGATTCAGATAGCATGTGTCTCAGGGTTGGGTTTGACGGATTAACATGGATTCAGATAGCATGTGTCTCAGGGTTGGGTTAGACATTGGTTTAACATGGATTCAGATAGCATATGTCTCAGGTTTGGGTTAGATGTTGGTTTAACACGGATTCAGATAGCATGTGTCTCAGGGTTGGGTTAGACGGTTTAACATGGATTCAGATAGCATGTGACTCGGGGTTGGGTTAGACGGTTTAAACATGGATACAGATAGCATGTGTCTCAGTGTTGGGTTAGACGGTTTAAAAGGGATCCGGATAGCATGTGTCTCAGGGTTGGGTTAGACGTTGGTTTAACATGGATTCAGATAGCATGTGTCTCAGGGTTGGGTTAGACGTTGGTTTAACATGGATTCAGATAGCATGTGTCTCGAGGTTGGGTTAGACGTTGGTTTAACATGGATCCAGATAGCATGTGTCTCAGGGTTGGGTTAGAAGGTTTAAAAGGGATCCGGATAGCATGTGTCTCAGGGTTGGGTTAGACGGTTTGACATGGATTCAGATAGCATGTGTCTCAGGGTTGGGTTAGACGGTTTGACATGGATTCAGGTAGCATGTGTCTCAGGGTTGGGTAAGACGTTGGTTTATCATGGATTCAGATAGCATGTGTCTCAGGGTTGGGTTAGACGTTGGTTTAACATGGATTCAGATAGCATGTGTCTCAGAGTTGGGTTAGACGGTTTGACATGGATGCAGATAGCATGTGTCTCAGGGTTGGGTTACACGGTTTAAAAGGGATCCGGATAGCATGTGTCTCATGGTTGGGTTAGACGTTGGTTTAACATGGATTCAGATAGCATGTGTCTCAGGGTTGGGTTAGACGTTGGTTTAACATGAATCCAGATAGCATGTGTCTCAGGGTTGGGTTAGACGTTGGTTTAACATGGATTCAGATATTATGTGTCTCAGGGTTGGGTTAGACGGTTTAACATGGATTCAGATATTATGTGTCTCAGCGTTGGGTTAGACGGTTTAACATGGATCCAGATAGCATGTGTCTCAGGGTTGGGTTTGACGGATTAACATGGATTCAGATAGCATGTGTCTCAGGGTTGGGTTAGAAGTTGGTTTAACACGGATTCAGATAGCATGTGTCTCAGGGTTGGGTTAGACGGTTTAACATGGATTCAGATAGCATGTGACTCGGGGTTGGGTTAGACGGTTTAACATGGATCCAGATAGCATGTGTCTCAGGGTTGGGTTAGACGGTTTAAACATGGATACAGATAGCATGTGTCTCAGGGTTGGGTTAGACGTTGGTTTAACATGGATCCAGATAGCATGTGTCTCAGGGTTGGGTTAGATGTTGGTTTAACATGGATTCAGATAGCATGTGTCTCAGGGTTGGGTTAGACGGTTTAAAAGGGATCCGGATAGCATGTGTCTCAGGGTTGGGTTAGACGTTGGTTTAACATGGATTCAGATAGCATGTGTCTCAGGGTTGGGTTAGACGTTGGTTTAACATGGATTCAGATAGCATGTGTCTCAGGGTTGGGTTAGACGTTGGTTTAACATGGATTCAGATAGCATGTGTCTCAGAGTTGGGTTAGACGGTTTGACATGGATGCAGATAGCATGTGTCTCAGGGTTGGGTTACACGGTTTAAAAGGGATCCGGATAGCATGTGTCTCATGGTTTGGTTAGACGTTGGTTTAACATGGATTCAGATAGCATGTGTCTCAGGGTTGGGTTAGACGGTTTAACATGGATTCAGATAGCATGTGTCTCGGGGTTGGGTTAGACGTTGGTTTAACATGGTTCAGATAGCATGTGTCTCGAGGTTGGGTTAGACGTTGGTTTAACATGGATCCAGATAGCATGTGTCTCAGGGTTGGGTTAGACGGTTTAAAAGGGATCCGGATAGCATGTGTCTCAGGGTTGGGTTAGACGTTGGTTTAACATGGATTCAGATAGCATGTGTCTCAGGGTTGGGTTAGACGGTTTGACATGGATTCAGATAGCATGTGTCTCAGCGTTGGGTTGACAGTTTAACATGGATTCAGATAGCATGTGTCTCAGGGTTGGGTTAGACATTGTTTTAACATGGATTCAGATAGCATGTGTCTCAGGTTTGGGTTAGACGTTGGTTTAACACGGATTCAGATAGCATGTGTCTCAGGGTTGGGTTAGATGGTTTAACATGGATTCAAATAGCATGTGTCTCAGGGTTGGGTTAGACGTAGGTTTAACATGGATTCAGATAGCATGTGTCTCAGGGTTGGTTTAGACGGTTTAACATGGATTCAGATAGCATGTGTCTCAGCGTTGGGTTAGACGGTTTAACATGGATCGAGATTGCATGTGTCTCAGGGTTGGGTTAGAAGTTGGTTTAACATGGATTCAGATAGCATGTGTCTCAGGGTTGGGTTAGACGTTGGTTTAACATGGATTCAGATATTATGTGTCTCAGCGTTGGGTTAGACGGTTTAACATGGATCCAGATAGCATGTGTCTCAGGGTTGGGTTTGACGGATTAACATGGATTCAGATAGCATGTGTCTCAGGCTTGGGTTAGACGTTGGTTTAACATGAATCCAGATAGCATGTGTCTCAGGGTTGGGTTAGACGTTGGTTTAACATGGATTCAGATAGCATGTGTCTCAGGGTTGGGTTAGACGTTGGTTTAACATGGATTCAGATAGCATGTGTCTCAGGGTTGGGTTAGACGGTTTAACATGGATTCAGATAGCATGTGTCTCAGCGTTGGGTTAGACAGTTTAACATGGATCCAGATAGCATGTGTCTCAGGGTTGGGTTAGACGGTTTAACATGGATTCAGATAGCATGTGTCTCGGGGTTGGGTTAGACGTTGGTTTAACATGGTTCAGATAGCATGTGTCTCGAGGTTGGGTTAGACGTTGGTTTAACATGGATCCAGATAGCATGTGTCTGAGGGTTGGGTTAGACAGTTTGACATGGATTCAGATAGCATGTGTCTCAGCGTTGGGTTGACAGTTTAACATGGATCCAGATAGCATGTGTCTCAGGGTTGTGTTAGACGGTTTGACATGGATTCAGATAGCATGTGTCTCAGGGTTGGGTTAGACGGTTTAAAAGGGATCCGGATAGCATGTGTGTCAGGGTTGGGTTTGACGGATTAACATGGATTCAGATAGCATGTGTCTCAGGGTTGGGTTAGACATTGGTTTAACATGGATTCAGATAGCATGTGTCTCAGGTTTGGGTTAGACGTTGGTTTAACACGGATTCAGATAGCATGTGTCTCAGGGTTGGGTTAGACGGTTTAACATGGATTCAGATAGCATGTGACTCGGGGTTGGGTTAGACGGTTTAAACATGGATACAGATAGCATGTGTCTCAGGGTTGGGTTAGACGGTTTAACATGGATTCAAATAGCATGTGTCTCAGGGTTGGGTTAGACGTTGGTTTAACATGGATTCAGATAGCATGTGTCTCAGGGTTGGGTTAGACGGTTTAACATGGATTCAGATAGCATGTGTCTCAGAGTTGGGTTAGACGGTTTGACATGGATGCAGATAGCATGTGACTCGGGGTTGGGTTAGACGGTTTAAACATGGATACAGATAGCATGTGTCTCAGTGTTGGGTTAGACGGTTTAACATGGATTCAAATAGCATGTGTCTCAGGGTTGGGTTAGACGTAGGTTTAACATGGATTCAGATAGCTTGTGTCTCAGGGTTGGTTTAGACGGTTTAACATGGATTCAGATAGCATGTGTCTCAGCGTTGGGTTAGACGGTTTAACATGGATCGAGATTGCATGTGTCTCAGGGTTGGGTTAGAAGTTGGTTTAACATGGATTCAGATAGCATGTGTCTCAGGGTTGGGTTAGACGTTGGTTTAACATGGATTCAGATATTATGTGTCTCAGCGTTGGGTTAGACGGTTTAACATGGATCCAGATAGCATGTGTCTCAGGGTTGGGTTTGACGGTTTAACATGGATTCAGATAGCATGTGTCTCAGGCTTGGGTTAGACGTTGGTTTAACATGAATCCAGATAGCATGTGTCTCAGGGTTGGGTTAGACGTTGGTTTAACATGGATTCAGATAGCATGTGTCTCAGGGTTGGGTTAGACGTTGGTTTAACATGGATTCAGATAGCATGTGTCTCAGGGTTGGGTTAGA
Organism: Oncorhynchus clarkii lewisi; assembly: GCF_045791955.1. Classification (NCBI taxonomy): domain Eukaryota; kingdom Metazoa; phylum Chordata; class Actinopteri; order Salmoniformes; family Salmonidae; genus Oncorhynchus; species Oncorhynchus clarkii. The sequence goes on along the minus strand of NC_092166.1, from coordinate 36,911,398 downwards.
CGGTTTAACATGGATTCAGATAGCATGTGTCTCAGCGTTGGGTTAGACAGTTTAACATGGATCCAGATAGCATGTGTCTCAGGGTTGGGTTAGACGGTTTAACATGGATTCAGATAGCATGTGTCTCGGGGTTGGGTTAGACGTTGGTTTAACATGGTTCAGATAGCATGTGTCTCGAGGTTGGGTTAGACGTTGGTTTAACATGGATCCAGATAGCATGTGTCTCAGGGTTGGGTTAGACGGTTTAAAAGGGTTCCGGAGAGCATGTGTCTCAGGGTTGGGTTAGACGTTGGTTTAACATGGATTCAGATAGCATGTGTCTCAGGGTTGGGTTAGACGGTTTGACATGGATTCAGATAGCATGTGTCTCAGGTTTGGGTTAGACGTTGGTTTAACACGGATTCAGATAGCATGTGTCTCAGGTTTGGGTTAGACGGTTTAACATGGATTCAGATAGCATGTGACTCGGGGTTGGGTTAGACGGTTTAAACATGGATACAGATAGCATGTGTCTCAGTGTTGGGTTAGACGGTTTAAAAGGGATCCGGATAGCATGTGTCTCAGGGTTGGGTTAGACGGTTTAACATGGATTCAAATAGCATGTGTCTCAGGGTTGGGTTAGACGTTGGTTTAACATGGATTCAGATAGCATGTGTCTCAGGGTTGGGTTAGACGGTTTAACATGGATTCAGATAGCATGTGCCTCGAGGTTGGGTTAGACGGTTTAACATGGATCCAGATAGCATGTGTCTCAGGGTTGGGTTAGACGGTTTAAAAGGGATCCGGATAGCATGTGTCTCAGGGTTGGGTTATACGGTTTAACATGGATTCAAATAGCATGTGTCTCAGGGTTGGGTTAGACGTTGGTTTAACATGGATTCAGATAGCATGTGTCTCAGGGTTGGGTTAGACGGTTTAACATGGATTCAGATAGCATGTGTCTCAGAGTTGGGTTAGACGGTTTGACATGGATGCAGATAGCATGTGACTCGGGGTTGGGTTAGACGGTTTAAACATGGATACAGATAGCATGTGTCTCAGTGTTGGGTTAGACGGTTTAACATGGATTCAAATAGCATGTGTCTCAGGGTTGGGTTAGACGTAGGTTTAACATGGATTCAGATAGCTTGTGTCTCAGGGTTGGTTTAGACGGTTTAACATGGATTCAGATAGCATGTGTCTCAGCGTTGGGTTAGACGGTTTAACATGGATCGAGATTGCATGTGTCTCAGGGTTGGGTTAGAAGTTGGTTTAACATGGATTCAGATAGCATGTGTCTCAGGGTTGGGTTAGACGTTGGTTTAACATGGATTCAGATATTATGTGTCTCAGCGTTGGGTTAGACGGTTTAACATGGATCCAGATAGCATGTGTCTCAGGGTTGGGTTTGACGGATTAACATGGATCCAGATAGCATGTGTCTCAGGGTTGGGTTTGACGGATTAACATGGATTCAGATAGCATGTGTCTCAGGGTTGGGTTAGAAGTTGGTTTAACACGGATTCAGATAGCATGTGTCTCAGGGTTGGGTTAGACGGTTTAACATGGATTCAGATAGCATGTGACTCGGGGTTGGGTTAGACGGTTTAACATGGATCCAGATAGCATGTGTCTCAGGGTTGGGTTAGACGGTTTAAACATGGATACAGATAGCATGTGTCTCAGGGTTGGGTTAGACGTTGGTTTAACATGGATCCAGATAGCATGTGTCTCAGGGTTGGGTTAGATGTTGGTTTAACATGGATTCAGATAGCATGTGTCTCAGGGTTGGGTTAGACGGTTTAAAAGGGATCCGGATAGCATGTGTCTCAGGGTTGGGTTAGACGTTGGTTTAACATGGATTCAGATAGCATGTGTCTCAGGGTTGGGTTAGACGTTGGTTTAACATGGATTCAGATAGCATGTGTCTCAGGGTTGGGTTAGACGTTGGTTTAACATGGATTCAGATAGCATGTGTCTCAGAGTTGGGTTAGACGGTTTGACATGGATGCAGATAGCATGTGTCTCAGGGTTGGGTTACACGGTTTAAAAGGGATCCGGATAGCATGTGTCTCATGGTTTGGTTAGACGTTGGTTTAACATGGATTCAGATAGCATGTGTCTCAGGGTTGGGTTAGACGGTTTAACATGGATTCAGATAGCATGTGTCTCAGCGTTGGGTTGACAGTTTAACATGGATTCAGATAGCATGTGTCTCAGGGTTGGGTTAGACATTGTTTTAACATGGATTCAGATAGCATGTGTCTCAGGTTTGGGTTAGACGTTGGTTTAACACGGATTCAGATAGCATGTGTCTCAGGGTTGGGTTAGATGGTTTAACATGGATTCAAATAGCATGTGTCTCAGGGTTGGGTTAGACGTAGGTTTAACATGGATTCAGATAGCATGTGTCTCAGGGTTGGTTTAGACGGTTTAACATGGATTCAGATAGCATGTGTCTCAGCGTTGGGTTAGACGGTTTAACATGGATCGAGATTGCATGTGTCTCAGGGTTGGGTTAGAAGTTGGTTTAACATGGATTCAGATAGCATGTGTCTCAGGGTTGGGTTAGACGTTGGTTTAACATGGATTCAGATATTATGTGTCTCAGCGTTGGGTTAGACGGTTTAACATGGATCCAGATAGCATGTGTCTCAGGGTTGGGTTTGACGGATTAACATGGATTCAGATAGCATGTGTCTCAGGCTTGGGTTAGACGTTGGTTTAACATGAATCCAGATAGCATGTGTCTCAGGGTTGGGTTAGACGTTGGTTTAACATGGATTCAGATAGCATGTGTCTCAGGGTTGGGTTAGACGTTGGTTTAACATGGATTCAGATAGCATGTGTCTCAGGGTTGGGTTAGACGGTTTAACATGGATTCAGATAGCATGTGTCTCAGCGTTGGGTTAGACAGTTTAACATGGATCCAGATAGCATGTGTCTCAGGGTTGGGTTAGACGGTTTAACATGGATTCAGATAGCAAGTGTCTCGGGGTTGGGTTAGACGTTGGTTTAACATGGTTCAGATAGCATGTGTCTCGAGGTTGGGTTAGACGTTGGTTTAACATGGATTCAGATAGCATGTGTCTCAGCGTTGGGTTGACAGTTTAACATGGATCCAGATAGCATGTGTCTCAGGGTTGTGTTAGACGGTTTGACATGGATTCAGATAGCATGTGTCTCAGGGTTGGGTTAGACGGTTTAAAAGGGATCCGGATAGCATGTGTGTCAGGGTTGGGTTTGACGGATTAACATGGATTCAGATAGCATGTGTCTCAGGGTTGGGTTAGACATTGGTTTAACATGGATTCAGATAGCATGTGTCTCAGGTTTGGGTTAGACGTTGGTTTAACACGGATTCAGATAGCATGTGTCTCAGGGTTGGGTTAGACGGTTTAACATGGATTCAGATAGCATGTGACTCGGGGTTGGGTTAGACGGTTTAAACATGGATACAGATAGCATGTGTCTCAGTGTTGGGTTAGACGGTTTAAAAGGGATCCGGATAGCATGTGTCTCAGGGTTGGGTTAGACGGTTTAACATGGATTCAAATAGCATGTGTCTCAGGGTTGGGTTAGACGTTGGTTTAACATGGATCCAGATAGCATGTGTCTCAGGGTTGTGTTAGACGGTTTGACATGGATTCAGATAGCATGTGTCTCAGGGTTGGGTTAGACGGTTTAAAAGGGATCCGGATAGCATGTGTGTCAGGGTTGGGTTTGACGGATTAACATGGATTCAGATAGCATGTGTCTCAGGGTTGGGTTAGACATTGGTTTAACATGGATTCAGATAGCATGTGTCTCAGGTTTGGGTTAGACGTTGGTTTAACACGGATTCAGATAGCATGTGTCTCAGGGTTGGGTTAGACGGTTTAACATGGATTCAGATAGCATGTGACTCGGGGTTGGGTTAGACGGTTTAAACATGGATACAGATAGCATGTGTCTCAGTGTTGGGTTAGACGGTTTAAAAGGGATCCGGATAGCATGTGTCTCAGGGTTGGGTTAGACGGTTTAACATGGATTCAAATAGCATGTGTCTCAGGGTTGGGTTAGACGTTGGTTTAACATGGATTCAGATAGCATGTGTCTCAGGGTTGGGTTAGACGGTTTAACATGGATTCAGATATTATGTGCCTCGAGGTTGGGTTAGACGGTTTAACATGGATTCAAATAGCATGTGTCTCAGGGTTGGGTTAGACGTTGGTTTAACATGGATTCAGATAGCATGTGTCTCAGGGTTGGGTTAGACGGTTTAACATGGATTCAGATAGCATGTGTCTCAGAGTTGGGTTAGACGGTTTGACATGGATGCAGATAGCATGTGACTCGGGGTTGGGTTAGACGGTTTAAACATGGATACAGATAGCATGTGTCTCAGTGTTGGGTTAGACGGTTTAACATGGATTCAAATAGCATGTGTCTCAGGGTTGGGTTAGACGTAGGTTTAACATGGATTCAGATAGCTTGTGTCTCAGGGTTGGTTTAGACGGTTTAACATGGATTCAGATAGCATGTGTCTCAGCGTTGGGTTAGACGGTTTTGCATGTGTCTCAGGGTTGGGTTAGAAGTTGGTTTAACATGGATTCAGATAGCATGTGTCTCAGGGTTGGGTTAGACGTTGGTTTAACATGGATTCAGATATTATGTGTCTCAGCGTTGGGTTAGACGGTTTAACATGGATCCAGATAGCATGTGTCTCAGGGTTGGGTTTGACGGATTAACATGGATTCAGATAGCATGTGTCTCAGGCTTGGGTTAGACGTTGGTTTAACATGAATCCAGATAGCATGTGTCTCAGGGTTGGGTTAGACGTTGGTTTAACATGGATTCAGATAGCATGTGTCTCAGGGTTGGGTTAGACGTTGGTTTAACATGGATTCAGATAGCATGTGTCTCAGGGTTGGGTTAGACGGTTTAACATGGATCCAGATAGCATGTGTCTCAGGGTTGGGTTTGACGGATTAACATGGATTCAGATAGCATGTGTCTCAGGCTTGGGTTAGACGTTGGTTTAACATGAATCCAGATAGCATGTGTCTCAGGGTTGGGTTAGACGGATTAACATGGATTCAGATAGCATGTGTCTCAGGCTTGGGTTAGACGTTGGTTTAACATGAATCCAGATAGCATGTGTCTCAGGGTTGGGTTAGACGTTGGTTTAACATGGATTCAGATAGCATGTGTCTCAGGGTTGGGTTAGACGTTGGTTTAACATGGATTCAGATAGCATGTGTCTCAGGGTTGGGTTAGACGGTTTAACATGGATTCAGATAGCATGTGTCTCAGCGTTGGGTTAGACAGTTTAACATGGATCCAGATAGCATGTGTCTCAGGGTTGGGTTAGACGGTTTAACATGGATTCAGATAGCATGTGTCTCGGGGTTGGGTTAGACGTTGGTTTAACATGGTTCAGATAGCATGTGTCTCGAGGTTGGGTTAGACGTTGGTTTAACATGGATCCAGATAGCATGTGTCTCAGGGTTGGGTTAGACAGTTTGACATGGATTCAGATAGCATGTGTCTCAGCGTTGGGTTGACAGTTTAACATGGATCCAGATAGCATGTGTCTCAGGGTTGTGTTAGACGGTTTGACATGGATTCAGATAGCATGTGTCTCAGGGTTGGGTTAGACGGTTTAAAAGGGATCCGGATAGCATGTGTGTCAGGGTTGGGTTTGACGGATTAACATGGATTCAGATAGCATGTGTCTCAGGGTTGGGTTAGACATTGGTTTAACATGGATTCAGATAGCATGTGTCTCAGGTTTGGGTTAGACGTTGGTTAAACACGGATTCAGATAGCATGTGTCTCAGGGTTGGGTTAGACGGTTTAACATGGATTCAGATAGCATGTGACTCGGGGTTGGGTTAGACGGTTTAAACATGGATACAGATAGCATGTGTCTCAGTGTTGTGTTAGACGGTTTAAAAGGGATCCGGATAGCATGTGTCTCAGGGTTGGGTTAGACGGTTTAACATGGATTCAAATAGCATGTGTCTCAGGGTTGGGTTAGACGTTGGTTTAACATGGATTCAGATAGCATGTGTCTCAGGGTTGGGTTAGACGGTTTAACATGGATTCAGATAGCATGTGCCTCGAGGTTGGGTTAGACGGTTTAACATGGATTCAGATAGCATGTGTCTCAGGGTTGGGTTAGACGGTTTAAAAGGGATCCGGATAGCATGTGTCTCAGGGTTGGGTTATACAGTTTAACATGGATTCAAATAGCATGTGTCTCAGGGTTGGGTTAGACGTTGGTTTAACATGGATTCAGATAGCATGTGTCTCAGGGTTGGGTTAGACGGTTTAACATGGATTCAGATAGCATGTGTCTCAGAGTTGGGTTAGACGGTTTGACATGGATGCAGATAGCATGTGACTCGGGGTTGGGTTAGACGGTTTAAACATGGATACAGATAGCATGTGTCTCAGTGTTGGGTTAGACGGTTTAACATGGATTCAAATAGCATGTGTCTCAGGGTTGGGTTAGACGTAGGTTTAACATGGATTCAGATAGCTTGTGTCTCAGGGTTGGTTTAGACGGTTTAACATGGATTCAGATAGCATGTGTCTCAGCGTTGGGTTAGACGGTTTAACATGGATCGAGATTGCATGTGTCTCAGGGTTGGGTTAGAAGTTGGTTTAACATGGATTCAGATAGCATGTGTCTCAGGGTTGGGTTAGACGTTGGTTTAACATGGATTCAGATATTATGTGTCTCAGCGTTGGGTTAGACGGTTTAACATGGATCCAGATAGCATGTGTCTCAGGGTTGGGTTTGACGGATTAACATGGATTCAGATAGCATGTGTCTCAGGCTTGGGTTAGACGTTGGTTTAACATGAATCCAGATAGCATGTGTCTCAGGGTTGGGTTAGACGTTGGTTTAACATGGATTCAGATAGCATGTGTCTCAGGGTTGGGTTAGACGTTGGTTTAACATGGATTCAGATAGCATGTGTCTCAGGGTTGGGTTAGACGGTTTAACATGGATTCAGATAGCATGTGTCTCAGCGTTGGGTTAGACAGTTTAACATGGATCCAGATAGCATGTGTCTCAGGGTTGGGTTAGACAGTTTGACATGGATTCAGATAGCATGTGTCTCAGCGTTGGGTTGACAGTTTAACATGGATCCAGATAGCATGTGTCTCAGGGTTGTGTTAGACGGTTTGACATGGATTCAGATAGCATGTGTCTCAGGGTTGGGTTAGACGGTTTAAAAGGGATCCGGATAGCATGTGTGTCAGGGTTGGGTTTGACGGATTAACATGGATTCAGATAGCATGTGTCTCAGGGTTGGGTTAGACATTGGTTTAACATGGATTCAGATAGCATGTGTCTCAGGTTTGGGTTAGACGTTGGTTTAACACGGATTCAGATAGCATGTGTCTCAGGGTTGGGTTAGACGGTTTAACATGGATTCAGATAGCATGTGACTCGGGGTTGGGTTAGACGGTTTAAACATGGATACAGATAGCATGTGTCTCAGTGTTGGGTTAGACGGTTTAAAAGGGATCCGGATAGCATGTGTCTCAGGGTTGGGTTAGACGGTTTAACATGGATTCAAATAGCATGTGTCTCAGGGTTGGGTTAGACGTTGGTTTAACATGGATTCAGATAGCATGTGTCTCAGGGTTGGGTTAGACGGTTTAACATGGATTCAGATAGCATGTGCCTCGAGGTTGGGTTAGACGGTTTAACATGGATCCAGATAGCATGTGTCTCAGGGTTGGGTTAGACGGTTTAAAAGGGATCCGGATAGCATGTGTCTCAGGGTTGGGTTATACGGTTTAACATGGATTCAAATAGCATGTGTCTCAGGGTTGGGTTAGACGTTGGTTTAACATGGATTCAGATAGCATGTGTCTCAGGGTTGGGTTAGACGGTTTAACATGGATTCAGATAGCATGTGTCTCAGAGTTGGGTTAGACGGTTTGACATGGATGCAGATAGCATGTGACTCGGGGTTGGGTTAGACGGTTTAAACATGGATACAGATAGCATGTGTCTCAGTGTTGGGTTAGACGGTTTAACATGGATTCAAATAGCATGTGTCTCAGGGTTGGGTTAGACGTAGGTTTAACATGGATTCAGATAGCTTGTGTCTCAGGGTTGGTTTAGACGGTTTAACATGGATTCAGATAGCATGTGTCTCAGCGTTGGGTTAGACGGTTTAACATGGATCGAGATTGCATGTGTCTCAGGTTTGGGTTAGAAGTTGGTTTAACATGGATTCAGATAGCATGTGTCTCAGGGTTGGGTTAGACGTTGGTTTAACATGGATTCAGATATTATGTGTCTCAGCGTTGGGTTAGACGGTTTAACATGGATCCAGATAGCATGTGTCTCAGGGTTGGGTTTGACGGATTAACATGGATTCAGATAGCATGTGTCTCAGGCTTGGGTTAGACGTTGGTTTAACATGAATCCAGATAGCATGTGTCTCAGGGTTGGGTTAGACGTTGGTTTAACATGGATTCAGATAGCATGTGTCTCAGGGTTGGGTTAGACGTTGGTTTAACATGGATTCAGATAGCATGTGTCTCAGGGTTGGGTTAGACGGTTTAACATGGATTCAGATAGCATGTGTCTCAGCGTTGGGTTAGACAGTTTAACATGGATCCAGATAGCATGTGTCTCAGGGTTGGGTTAGACGGATTAACATGGATTCAGATAGCATGTGTCTCAGGCTTGGGTTAGACGTTGGTTTAACATGAATCCAGATAGCATGTGTCTCAGGGTTGGGTTAGACGTTGGTTTAACATGGATTCAGATAGCATGTGTCTCAGGGTTGGGTTAGACGTTGGTTTAACATGGATTCAGATAGCATGTGTCTCAGGGTTGGGTTAGACGGTTTAACATGGATTCAGATAGCATGTGTCTCAGCGTTGGGTTAGACAGTTTAACATGGATCCAGATAGCATGTGTCTCAGGGTTGGGTTAGACGGTTTAACATGGATTCAGATAGCATGTGTCTCGGGGTTGGGTTAGACGTTGGTTTAACATGGTTCAGATAGCATGTGTCTCGAGGTTGGGTTAGACGTTGGTTTAACATGGATCCAGATAGCATGTGTCTCAGGGTTGGGTTAGACAGTTTGACATGGATTCAGATAGCATGTGTCTCAGCGTTGGGTTGACAGTTTAACATGGATCCAGATAGCATGTGTCTCAGGGTTGTGTTAGACGGTTTGACATGGATTCAGATAGCATGTGTCTCAGGGTTGGGTTAGACGGTTTAAAAGGGATCCGGATAGCATGTGTGTCAGGGTTGGGTTTGACGGATTAACATGGATTCAGATAGCATGTGTCTCAGGGTTGGGTTAGACATTGGTTTAACATGGATTCAGATAGCATGTGTCTCAGGTTTGGGTTAGACGTTGGTTTAACACGGATTCAGATAGCATGTGTCTCAGGGTTGGGTTAGACGGTTTAACATGGATTCAGATAGCATGTGACTCGGGGTTGGGTTAGACGGTTTAAACATGGATACAGATAGCATGTGTCTCAGTGTTGGGTTAGACGGTTTAAAAGGGATCCGGATAGCATGTGTCTCAGGGTTGGGTTAGACGGTTTAACATGGATTCAAATAGCATGTGTCTCAGGGTTGGGTTAGACGTTGGTTTAACATGGATTCAGATAGCATGTGTCTCAGGGTTGGGTTAGACGGTTTAACATGGATTCAGATAGCATGTGCCTCGAGGTTGGGTTAGACGGTTTAACATGGATTCAGATAGCATGTGTCTCAGGGTTGGGTTAGACGGTTTAAAAGGGATCCGGATAGCATGTGTCTCAGGGTTGGGTTATACAGTTTAACATGGATTCAAATAGCATGTGTCTCAGGGTTGGGTTAGACGTTGGTTTAACAAGGATTCAGATAGCATGTGTCTCAGGGTTGGGTTAGACGGTTTAACATGGATTCAGATAGCATGTGTCTCAGAGTTGGGTTAGACGGTTTGACATGGATGCAGATAGCATGTGACTCGGGGTTGGGTTAGACGGTTTAAACATGGATACAGATAGCATGTGTCTCAGTGTTGGGTTAGACGGTTTAACATGGATTCAAATAGCATGTGTCTCAGGGTTGGGTTAGACGTAGGTTTAACATGGATTCAGATAGCTTGTGTCTCAGGGTTGGTTTAGACGGTTTAACATGGATTCAGATAGCATGTGTCTCAGCGTTGGGTTAGACGGTTTAACATGGATCGAGATTGCATGTGTCTCAGGGTTGGGTTAGAAGTTGGTTTAACATGGATTCAGATAGCATGTGTCTCAGGGTTGGGTTAGACGTTGGTTTAACATGGATTCAGATATTATGTGTCTCAGCGTTGGGTTAGACGGTTTAACATGGATCCAGATAGCATGTGTCTCAGGGTTGGGTTTGACGGATTAACATGGATTCAGATAGCATGTGTCTCAGGCTTGGGTTAGACGTTGGTTTAACATGAATCCAGATAGCATGTGTCTCAGGGTTGGGTTAGACGTTGGTTTAACATGGATTCAGATAGCATGTGTCTCAGGGTTGGGTTAGACGTTGGTTTAACATGGATTCAGATAGCATGTGTCTCAGGGTTGGGTTAGACGGTTTAACATGGATTCAGATAGCATGTGTCTCAGCGTTGGGTTAGACAGTTTAACATGGATCCAGATAGCATGTGTCTCAGGGTTGGGTTAGACGGTTTAACATGGATTCAGATAGCATGTGTCTCGGGGTTGGGTTAGACGTTGGTTTAACATGGTTCAGATAGCATGTGTCTCGAGGTTGGGTTAGACGTTGGTTTAACATGGATCCAGATAGCATGTGTCTCAGGGTTGGGTTAGACGGTTTAAAAGGGTTCCGGAGAGCATGTGTCTCAGGGTTGGGTTAGACGTTGGTTTAACATGGATTCAGATAGCATGTGTCTCAGGGTTGGGTTAGACGGTTTGACATGGATTCAGATAGCATGTGTCTCAGGGTTGGGTTAGACGGTTTAAAAGGGTTCCGGAGAGCATGTGTCTCAGGGTTGGGTTAGACGTTGGTTTAACATGGATTCAGATAGCATGTGTCTCAGGGTTGGGTTAGACGGTTTGACATGGATTCAGATAGCATGTGTCTCAGGTTTGGGTTAGACGGTTTAAACATGGATACAGATAGCATGTGTCTCAGTGTTGGGTTAGACGGTTTAAAAGGGATCCGGATAGCATGTGTCTCAGGGTTGGGTTAGACGGTTTAACATGGATTCAAATAGCATGTGTCTCAGGGTTGGGTTAGACGGTTTAAAAGGGATCCGGATAGCATGTGTCTCAGGGTTGGGTTATACGGTTTAACATGGATTCAAATAGCATGTGTCTCAGGGTTGGGTTAGACGTTGGTTTAACATGGATTCAGATAGCATGTGTCTCAGGGTTGGGTTAGACGGTTTAACATGGATTCAGATAGCATGTGTCTCAGAGTTGGGTTAGACGGTTTGACATGGATGCAGATAGCATGTGACTCGGGGTTGGGTTAGACGGTTTAAACATGGATACAGATAGCATGTGTCTCAGTGTTGGGTTAGACGGTTTAACATGGATTCAAATAGCATGTGTCTCAGGGTTGGGTTAGACGTAGGTTTAACATGGATTCAGATAGCTTGTGTCTCAGGGTTGGTTTAGACGGTTTAACATGGATTCAGATAGCATGTGTCTCAGCGTTGGGTTAGACGGTTTAACATGGATCGAGATTGCATGTGTCTCAGGGTTGGGTTAGAAGTTGGTTTAACATGGATTCAGATAGCATGTGTCTCAGGGTTGGGTTAGACGTTGGTTTAACATGGATTCAGATATTATGTGTCTCAGCGTTGGGTTAGACGGTTTAACATGGATCCAGATAGCATGTGTCTCAGGGTTGGGTTTGACGGATTAACATGGATTCAGATAGCATGTGTCTCAGGCTTGGGTTAGACGTTGGTTTAACATGAATCCAGATAGCATGTGTCTCAGGGTTGGGTTAGACGTTGGTTTAACATGGATTCAGATAGCATGTGTCTCAGGGTTGGGTTAGACGTTGGTTTAACATGGATTCAGATAGCATGTGTCTCAGGGTTGGGTTAGACGGTTTAACATGGATTCAGATAGCATGTGTCTCAGCGTTGGGTTAGACAGTTTAACATGGATCCAGATAGCATGTGTCTCAGGGTTGGGTTAGACGGTTTAACATGGATTCAGATAGCATGTGTCTCGGGGTTGGGTTAGACGTTGGTTTAACATGGTTCAGATAGCATGTGTCTCGAGGTTGGGTTAGACGTTGGTTTAACATGGATCCAGATAGCATGTGTCTCAGGGTTGGGTTAGACGGTTTAAAAGGGTTCCGGAGAGCATGTGTCTCAGGGTTGGGTTAGACGTTGGTTTAACATGGATTCAGATAGCATGTGTCTCAGGGTTGGGTTAGACGGTTTGACATGGATTCAGATAGCATGTGTCTCAGCGTTGGGTTGACAGTTTAACATGGATCCAGATAGCATGTGTCTCAGGGTTGTGTTAGACGGTTTGACATGGATTCAGATAGCATGTGTCTCAGGGTTGGGTTAGACGGTTTAAAAGGGATCCGGATAGCATGTGTGTCAGGGTTGGGTTTGACGGATTAACATGGATTCAGATAGCATGTGTCTCAGGGTTGGGTTAGACATTGGTTTAACATGGATTCAGATAGCATGTGTCTCAGGTTTGGGTTAGACGTTGGTTTAACACGGATTCAGATAGCATGTGTCTCAGGGTTGGGTTAGACGGTTTAACATGGATTCAGATAGCATGTGACTCGGGGTTGGGTTAGACGGTTTAAACATGGATACAGATAGCATGTGTCTCAGTGTTGGGTTAGACGGTTTAAAAGGGATCCGGATAGCATGTGTCTCAGGGTTGGGTTAGACGGTTTAACATGGATTCAAATAGCATGTGTCTCAGGGTTGGGTTAGACGTTGGTTTAACATGGATTCAGATAGCATGTGTCTCAGGGTTGGGTTAGACGGTTTAACATGGATTCAGATAGCATGTGCCTCGAGGTTGGGTTAGACGGTTTAACATGGATCCAGATAGCATGTGTCTCAGGGTTGGGTTAGACGGTTTAAAAGGGATCCGGATAGCATGTGTCTCAGGTTTGGGTTAGACGGTTTAACATGGATTCAAATAGCATGTGTCTCAGGGTTGGGTTAGACGTTGGTTTAACATGGATTCAGATAGCATGTGTCTCAGGGTTGGGTTAGACGGTTTAACATGGATTCAGATAGCATGTGTCTCAGAGTTGGGTTAGACGGTTTGACATGGATGCAGATAGCATGTGTCTCAGGGTTGGGTTACACGGTTTAAAAGGGATCCGGATAGCATGTGTCTCATGGTTGGGTTAGACGTTGGTTTAACATGGATTCAGATAGCATGTGTCTCAGGGTTGGGTTAGACGGTTTAACATGGATTCAGATAGCATGTGTCTCGGGGTTGGGTTAGACGTTGGTTTAACATGGTTCAGATAACATGTGCCTCGAGGTTGGGTTATACGTTGGTTTAACATGGATCCAGATAGCATGTGTCTCAGGGTTGGGTTAGACGGTTTAAAAGGGATCCGGATAGCATGTGTCTCAGGGTTGGGTTAGACGTTGGTTTAACATGGATCCAGATAGCATGTGTCTCAGGGTTGTGTTAGACGGTGTAACATGGATTCAGATAGCATGTGTCTCAGGGTTGGGTTAGACGGTTTGGCATGGATTCAGATAGCATGTGTCTCAGGGTTGGGTTTGACGGATTAACATGGATTCAGATAGCATGTGTCTCAGGGTTGGGTTAGACATTGGTTTAACATGGATTCAGATAGCATGTGTCTCAGGTTTGGGTTAGATGTTGGTTTAACACGGATTCAGATAGCATGTGTCTCAGGGTTGGGTTAGACGGTTTAACATGGATTCAGATAGCATGTGACTCGGGGTTGGGTTAGACGGTTTAAACATGGATACAGATAGCATGTGTCTCAGTGTTGGTTTAGACGGTTTAAAAGGGATCCGGATAGCATGTGTCTCAGGGTTGGGTTAGACGTTGGTTTAACATGGATTCAGATAGCATGTGTCTCAGGGTTGGGTTAGACGGTTTAACATGGATTCAGATAGCATGTGTCTCAGCGTTGGGTTAGACGGTTTAACATGGATCGAGATAGCATGTGTCTCAGGGTTGTGTTAGACGGTTTGACATGGATTCAGATAGCATGTGTCTCAGGGTTGGGTTAGACGGTTTAAAAGGGATCCGGATAGCATGTGTCTCAGGGTTGGGTTAGACGTTGGTTTAACATGGATTCAGATAGCATGTGTCTCAGGGTTGGGTTAGACGGTTTAACGTGGATCCAGATAGCATGTGTCTCAGGGTTGGGTTAGACGGTTTAAAAGGGATCCGGATAGCATGTGTCTCAGGGTTGGGTTAGACGGTTTAACATGGATTCAAATAGCATGTGTCTCAGGGTTGGGTTAGACGTTGGTTTAACATGGATTCAGATAGCATGTGTCTCAGGGTTGGGTTAGACGGTTTAACATGGATTCAGATAGCATGTGTCTCAGAGTTGGGTTAGACGGTTTGACATGGATGCAGATAGCATGTGTCTCAGGGTTGGGTTACACGGTTTAAAAGGGATCCGGATAGCATGTGTCTCATGGTTGGGTTAGACGTTGGTTTAACATGGATTCAGATAGCATGTGTCTCAGGGTTGGGTTAGACGGTTTAACATGGATTCAGATAGCATGTGTCTCGGGGTTGGGTTAGACGTTGGTTTAACATGGTTCAGATAACATGTGCCTCGAGGTTGGGTTATACGTTGGTTTAAAATGGATCCAGATAGCATGTGTCTCAGGGTTGGGTTAGACGGTTTAAAAGGGATCCGGATAGCATGTGTCTCAGGGTTGGGTTAGACGTTGGTTTAACATGGATTCAGATAGCATGTGTCTCAGGGTTGGGTTAGACGGTTTGACATGGATTCAGATAGCATGTGTCTCAGCGTTGGGTTGACAGTTTAACATGGATCCAGATAGCATGTGTCTCAGGGTTGTGTTAGACGGTTTAAAAGGGATCCGGATAGCATGTGTCTCAGGGTTGGGTTAGACGGTTTAAAAGGGATCCGGATAGCATGTGTCTCAGGGTTGGGTTAGACGTTGGTTTAACATGGATCCAGATAGCATGTGTCTCAGGGTTGTGTTAGACGGTGTAACATGGATTCAGATAGCATGTGTCTCAGGGTTGGGTTAGACGGTTTGGCATGGATTCAGATAGCATGTGTCTCAGGGTTGGGTTTGACGGATTAACATGGATTCAGATAGCATGTGTCTCAGGGTTGGGTTAGACATTGGTTTAACATGGATTCAGATAGCATGTGTCTCAGGTTTGGGTTAGATGTTGGTTTAACACGGATTCAGATAGCATGTGTCTCAGGGTTGGGTTAGACGGTTTAACATGGATTCAGATAGCATGTGACTCGGGGTTGGGTTAGACGGTTTAAACATGGATACAGATAGCATGTGTCTCAGTGTTGGTTTAGACGGTTTAAAAGGGATCCGGATAGCATGTGTCTCAGGGTTGGGTTAGACGTTGGTTTAACATGGATTCAGATAGCATGTGTCTCAGGGTTGGGTTAGACGGTTTAACATGGATTCAGATAGCATGTGTCTCAGCGTTGGGTTAGACGGTTTAACATGGATCGAGATAGCATGTGTCTCAGGGTTGTGTTAGACGGTTTGACATGGATTCAGATAGCATGTGTCTCAGGGTTGGGTTAGACGGTTTAAAAGGGATCCGGATAGCATGTGTCTCAGGGTTGTGTTAGACGGTTTGACAAGGATTCAGATAGCATGTGTCTCAGGGTTGTGTTAGACGGTTTGACATGGATTCAGATAGCATGTGTCTCAGGGTTGGGTTAGACGGTTTAAAAGGGATCCGGATAGCATGTGTGTCAGGGTTGGGTTTGACGGATTAACATGGATTCAGATAGCATGTGTCTCAGGGTTGGGTTAGACATTGGTTTAACATGGATTCAGATAGCATGTGTCTCAGGTTTGGGTTAGACGTTGGTTTAACACGGATTCAGATAGCATGTGTCTCAGGGTTGGGTTAGACGGTTTAACATGGATTCAGATAGCATGTGACTCGGGGTTGGGTTAGACGGTTTAAACATGGATACAGATAGCATGTGTCTCAGTGTTGGGTTAGACGGTTTAAAAGGGATCCGGATAGCATGTGTCTCAGGGTTGGGTTAGACGGTTTAACATGGATTCAAATAGCATGTGTCTCAGGGTTGGGTTAGACGTTGGTTTAACATGTATTCAGATAGCATGTGTCTCAGGGTTGGGTTAGACGGTTTAACATGGATTCAGATAGCATGTGCCTCGAGGTTGGGTTAGACGGTTTAACATGGATCCAGATAGCATGTGTCTCAGGGTTGGGTTAGACGGTTTAAAAGGGATCCGGATAGCATGTGTCTCATGGTTGGGTTAGACGTTGGTTTAACATGGATTCAGATAGCATGTGTCTCAGGGTTGGGTTAGACGGTTTAACATGGATTCAGATAGCATGTGTCTCGGGGTTGGGTTAGACGTTGGTTTAACATGGTTCAGATAACATGTGCCTCGAGGTTGGGTTATACGTTGGTTTAACATGGATCCAGATAGCATGTGTCTCAGGGTTGGGTTAGACGGTTTAAAAGGGATCCGGATAGCATGTGTCTCAGGGTTGGGTTAGACGTTGGTTTAACATGGATTCAGATAGCATGTGTCTCAGGGTTGTGTTAGACGGTGTAACATGGATTCAGATAGCATGTGTCTCAGGGTTGGGTTGACAGTTTGACAAGGATTCAGATAGCATGTGTCTCAGGGTTGGGTTAGACGGTTTAAAAGGGATCCGGATAGCATGTGTCTCAGGGTTGGGTTAGACGTTGGTTTAACATGGATCCAGATAGCATGTGTCTCAGGGTTGTGTTAGACGGTGTAACATGGATTCAGATAGCATGTGTCTCAGGGTTGGGTTAGACGGTTTGGCATGGATTCAGATAGCATGTGTCTCAGGGTTGGGTTTGACGGATTAACATGGATTCAGATAGCATGTGTCTCAGGGTTGGGTTAGACATTGGTTTAACATGGATTCAGATAGCATGTGTCTCAGGTTTGGGTTAGATGTTGGTTTAACACGGATTCAGATAGCATGTGTCTCAGGGTTGGGTTAGACGGTTTAACATGGATTCAGATAGCATGTGACTCGGGGTTGGGTTAGACGGTTTAAACATGGATACAGATAGCATGTGTCTCAGTGTTGGTTTAGACGGTTTAAAAGGGATCCGGATAGCATGTGTCTCAGGGTTGGGTTAGACGTTGGTTTAACATGGATTCAGATAGCATGTGTCTCAGGGTTGGGTTAGACGGTTTAACATGGATTCAGATAGCATGTGTCTCAGCGTTGGGTTAGACGGTTTAACATGGATCGAGATAGCATGTGTCTCAGGGTTGTGTTAGACGGTTTGACATGGATTCAGATAGCATGTGTCTCAGGGTTGGGTTAGACGGTTTAAAAGGGATCCGGATAGCATGTGTCTCAGGGTTGGGTTAGACGTTGGTTTAACATGGATTCAGATAGCATGTGTCTCAGGGTTGGGTTAGACGGTTTAACATGGATTCAGATAGCATGTGCCTCGAGGTTGGGTTAGACGGTTTAACGTGGATCCAGATAGCATGTGTCTCAGGGTTGGGTTAGACGGTTTAAAAGGGATCCGGATAGCATGTGTCTCAGGGTTGGGTTAGACGGTTTAACATGGATTCAAATATCATGTGTCTCAGGGTTGGGTTAGACGTTGGTTTAACATGGATTCAGATAGCATGTGTCTCAGGGTTGGGTTAGACGGTTTAACATGGATTCAGATAGCATGTGTCTCAGAGTTGGGTTAGACGGTTTGACATGGATGCAGATAGCATGTGTCTCAGGGTTGGGTTACACGGTTTAAAAGGGATCCGGATAGCATGTGTCTCATGGTTGGGTTAGACGTTGGTTTAACATGGATTCAGATAGCATGTGTCTCAGGGTTGGGTTAGACGGTTTAACATGGATTCAGATAGCATGTGTCTCGGGGTTGGGTTAGACGTTGGTTTAACATGGTTCAGATAACATGTGCCTCGAGGTTGGGTTATACGTTGGTTTAACATGGATCCAGATAGCATGTGTCTCAGGGTTGGGTTAGAAGGTTTAAAAGGGATCCGGATAGCATGTGTCTCAGGGTTGGGTTAGACGTTGGTTTAACATGGATTCAGATAGCATGTGTCTCAGGGTTGGGTTAGACGGTTTGACATGGATTCAGAAAGCATGTGTCTCAGCGTTGGGTTGACAGTTTAACATGGATCCAGATAGCATGTGTCTCAGGGTTGTGTTAGACGGTTTGACAAGGATTCAGATAGCATGTGTCTCAGGGTTGGGTTAGACGGTTTAAAAGGGATCCGGATAGCATGTGTCTCAGGGTTGGGTTAGACGTTGGTTTAACATGGATCCAGATAGCATGTGTCTCAGGGTTGTGTTAGACGGTGTAACATGGATTCAGATAGCATGTGTCTCAGGGTTGGGTTAGACGGTTTGGCATGGATTCAGATAGCATGTGTCTCAGGGTTGGGTTTGACGGATTAACATGGATTCAGATAGCATGTGTCTCAGGGTTGGGTTAGACATTGGTTTAACATGGATTCAGATAGCATGTGTCTCAGGTTTGGGTTAGATGTTGGTTTAACACGGATTCAGATAGCATGTGTCTCAGGGTTGGGTTAGACGGTTTAACATGGATTCAGATAGCATGTGACTCGGGGTTGGGTTAGACGGTTTAAACATGGATACAGATAGCATGTGTCTCAGTGTTGGTTTAGACGGTTTAAAAGGGATCCGGATAGCATGTGTCTCAGGGTTGGGTTAGACGTTGGTTTAACATGGATTCAGATAGCATGTGTCTCAGGGTTGGGTTAGACGGTTTAACATGGATTCAGATAGCATGTGTCTCAGCGTTGGGTTAGACGGTTTAACATGGATCGAGATAGCATGTGTCTCAGGGTTGTGTTAGACGGTTTGACATGGATTCAGATAGCATGTGTCTCAGGGTTGGGTTAGACGGTTTAAAAGGGATCCGGATAGCATGTGTCTCAGGGTTGTGTTAGACGGTTTGACAAGGATTCAGATAGCATGTGTCTCAGGGTTGGGTTAGACGGTTTAAAAGGGATCCGGATAGCATGTGTCTCAGGGTTGGGTTAGACGTTGGTTTAACATGGATCCAGATAGCATGTGTCTCAGGGTTGTGTTAGACGGTGTAACATGGATTAGGATAGCATGTGTCTCAGGGTTGGGTTAGACGGTTTAAACATGGATACAGATAGCATGTGTCTCAGTGTTGGGTTAGACGGTTTAAAAGGGATCCGGATAGCATGTGTCTCAGGGTTGGGTTAGACGGTTTAACATGGATTCAAATAGCATGTGTCTCAGGGTTGGGTTAGACGTTGGTTTAACATGGATTCAGATAGCATGTGTCTCAGGGTTGGGTTAGACGGTTTAACATGGATTCAGATAGCATGTGCCTCGAGGTTGGGTTAGACGGTTTAACATGGATCCAGATAGCATGTGTCTCAGGGTTGGGTTAGACGGTTTAAAAGGGATCCGGATAGCATGTGTCTCAGGGTTGGGTTAGACGTTGGTTTAACATGGATCCAGATAGCATGTGTCTCAGGGTTGGGTTAGACGTTGGTTTAACATGGATTCAGATAGCATGTGTCTCAGGGTTGGGTTAGACGGTTTAACATGGATTCAGATAGCATGTGTCTCAGAGTTGGGTTAGACGGTTTGACATGGATGCAGATAGCATGTGTCTCAGGGTTGGGTTAGACGGTTTAACATGGATTCAGATAGCATGTGTCTCAGGGTTGGGTTAGACGGTTTAAAAGGGATCCGGATAGCATGTGTCTCAGGGTTGGGTTAGACTTTGGTTTAACATGGATTCAGATAGCATGTGTCTCAGGGTTGGGTTAGACGGTTTGACATGGATTCAGATAGCATGTGTCTCAGCGTTGGGTTGACAGTTTAACATGGATCCAGATAGCATGTGTCTCAGTGTTGGGTTAGACGGTTTAAAAGGGATCCGGATAGCATGTGTCTCAGGGTTGGGTTAGACGGTTTGACAAGGATTCAGATAGCATGTGTCTCAGGGTTGGGTTAGACGGTTTAAAAGGGATCCGGATAGCATGTGTCTCAGGGTTGGGTTAGACGTTGGTTTAACATGGATCCAGATAGCATGTGTCTCAGGGTTGTGTTAGACGGTGTAACATGGATTCAGATAGCATGTGTCTCAGGGTTGGGTTAGACGTTGGTTTAACATGGATTCAGATAGCATGTGTCTCAGGGTTGGGTTAGACGGTTTAACATGGATTCAGATATTATGTGTCTCAGCGTTGGGTTAGACGGTTTAACATGGATCCAGATAGCATGTGTCTCAGGGTTGGGTTTGACGGATTAACATGGATTCAGATAGCATGTGTCTCAGGGTTGGGTTAGAAGTTGGTTTAACACGGATTCAGATAGCATGTGTCTCAGGGTTGGGTTAGACGGTTTAACATGGATTCAGATAGCATGTGTCTCAGGGTTGGGTTAGACGTTGGTTTAACATGGATTCAGATAGCATGTGTCTCAGGGTTGGGTTAGACGGTTTGACATGGATTCAGATAGCATGTGTCTCAGCGTTGGGTTGACAGTTTAACATGGATCCAGATAGCATGTGTCTCAGGGTTGTGTTAGACGGTTTGACAAGGATTCAGATAGCATGTGTCTCAGGGTTGGGTTAGAAGGTTTAAAAGGGATCCGGATAGCATGTGTCTCAGGGTTGGGTTAGACGTTGGTTTAACATGGATCCAGATAGCATGTGTCTCAGGGTTGTGTTAGACGGTGTAACATGGATTCAGATAGCATGTGTCTCAGGGTTGGGTTAGACGGTTTGGCATGGATTCAGATAGCATGTGTCTCAGGGTTGGGTTTGACGGATTAACATGGATTCAGATAGCATGTGTCTCAGGGTTGGGTTAGACATTGGTTTAACATGGATTCAGATAGCATGTGTCTCAGGTTTGGGTTAGATGTTGGTTTAACACGGATTCAGATAGCATGTGTCTCAGGGTTGGGTTAGACGGTTTAACATGGATTCAGATAGCATGTGACTCTGGGTTGGGTTAGACGGTTTAAACATGGATACAGATAGCATGTGTCTCAGTGTTGGGTTAGACGGTTTAAAAGGGATCCGGATAGCATGTGTCTCAGGTTTGGGTTAGACGTTGGTTTAACATGGATTCAGATAGCATGTGTCTCAGGGTTGGGTTAGACGGTTTAACATGGATTCAGATAGCATGTGTCTCAGCGTTGGGTTAGACGGTTTAACATGGATCGAGATAGCATGTGTCTCAGGGTTGTGTTAGACGGTTTGACATGGATTCAGATAGCATGTGTCTCAGGGTTGGGTTAGACGGTTTAAAAGGGATCCGGATAGCATGTGTCTCAGGGTTGGGTTAGACGGTTTAACATGGATTCAGATAGCATGTGTCTCAGCGTTGGGTTAGACGGTTTAAAAGGGATCCGGATAGCATGTGTCTCAGGGTTGGGTTAGACGTTGGTTTAACATGGATTCAGATAGCATGTGTCTCAGGGTTGGGTTAGACGTTGGTTTAACATGGATTCAGATAGCATGTGTCTCGAGGTTGGGTTAGACGTTGGTTTAACATGGATCCAGATAGCATGTGTCTCAGGGTTGGGTTAGACGGTTTAAAAGGGATCCGGATAGCATGTGTCTCAGGGTTGGGTTAGACGGTTTGACATGGATTCAGATAGCATGTGTCTCAGGGTTGGGTTAGACGGTTTGACATGGATTCAGATAGCATGTGTCTCAGGGTTGGGTTAGACGTTGGTTTAACATGGATTCAGATAGCATGTGTCTCAGGGTTGGGTTAGACGTTGGTTTAACATGGATTCAGATAGCATGTGTCTCAGAGTTGGGTTAGACGGTTTGACATGGATGCAGATAGCATGTGTCTCAGGGTTGGGTTACACGGTTTAAAAGGGATCCGGAAAGCATGTGTCTCATGGTTGGGTTAGACGTTGGTTTAACATGGATTCAGATAGCATGTGTCTTAGGGTTGGGTTAGACGTTGGTTTAACATGAATCCAGATAGCATGTGTCTCAGGGTTGGGTTAGACGTTGGTTTAACATGGAATCAGATAGCATGTGTCTCAGGGTTGGGTTAGACGGTTTAACATGGATTCAGATATTATGTGTCTCAGCGTTGGGTTAGACGGTTTAACATGGATCCAGATAGCATGTGTCTCAGCGTTGGGTTTGACGGATTAACATGGATTCAGATAGCATGTGTCTCAGGGTTGGGTTAGAAGTTGGTTTAACACGGATTCAGATAGCATGTGTCTCAGGGTTGGGTTAGACGGTTTAACATGGATTCAGATAGCATGTGACTCGGGGTTGGGTTAGACGGTTTAACATGGATCCAGATAGCATGTGTCTCAGGGTTGGGTTAGACGGTTTAAACATGGATACAGATAGCATGTGTCTCAGGGTTGGGTTAGACGTTGGTTTAACATGGATTCAGATAGCATGTGTCTCAGGGTTGGGTTAGATGTTGGTTTAACATGGATTCAGATAGCATGTGTCTCAGGGTTGGGTTAGACGGTTTAAAAGGGATCCGGATAGCATGTGTCTCAGGGTTGGGTTAGACGTTGGTTTAACATGGATTCAGATAGCATGTGTCTCAGGGTTGGGTTAGACGGTTTAAAAGGGATCCGGATAGCATGTGTGTCAGGGTTGGGTTTGACGGATTAACATGGATTCAGATAGCATGTGTCTCAGGGTTGGGTTAGACATTGGTTTAACATGGATTCAGATAGCATGTGTCTCAGGTTTGGGTTAGACGTTGGTTTAACACGGATTCAGATAGCATGTGTCTCAGGGTTGGGTTAGACGGTTTAACATGGATTCAGATAGCATGTGACTCGGGGTTGGGTTAGACGGTTTAAACATGGATACAGATAGCATGTGTCTCAGTGTTGGGTTAGACGGTTTAAAAGGGATCCGGATAGCATGTGTCTCAGGGTTGGGTTAGACGGTTTAACATGGATTCAAATAGCATGTGTCTCAGGGTTGGGTTAGACGTTGGTTTAACATGTATTCAGATAGCATGTGTCTCAGGGTTGGGTTAGACGGTTTAACATGGATTCAGATAGCATGTGCCTCGAGGTTGGGTTAGACGGTTTAACATGGATCCAGATAGCATGTGTCTCAGGGTTGGGTTAGACGGTTTAAAAGGGATCCGGATAGCATGTGTCTCAGGGTTGGGTTAGACGGTTTAACATGGATTCAAATAGCATGTGTCTCAGGGTTGGGTTAGACGTTGGTTTAACATGGATTCAGATAGCATGTGTCTCAGGGTTGGGTTAGACGGTTTAACATGGATTCAGATAGCATGTGCCTCGAGGTTGGGTTAGACGGTTTAACATGGATCCAGATAGCATGTGTCTCAGGGTTGGGTTAGACGGTTTAAAAGGGATCCGGATAGCATGTGTCTCATGGTTGGGTTAGACGTTGGTTTAACATGGATTCAGATAGCATGTGTCTCAGGGTTGGGTTAGACGGTTTAACATGGATTCAGATAGCATGTGTCTCGGGGTTGGGTTAGACGTTGGTTTAACATGGTTCAGATAACATGTGCCTCGAGGTTGGGTTATACGTTGGTTTAACATGGATCCAGATAGCATGTGTCTCAGGGTTGGGTTAGACGGTTTAAAAGGGATCCGGATAGCATGTGTCTCAGGGTTGGGTTAGACGTTGGTTTAACATGGATTCAGATAGCATGTGTCTCAGGGTTGTGTTAGACGGTGTAACATGGATTCAGATAGCATGTGTCTCAGGGTTGGGTTGACAGTTTAACATGGATCCAGATCGCATGTGTCTCAGGGTTGTGTTAGACGGTTTGACAAGGATTCAGATAGCATGTGTCTCAGGGTTGGGTTAGACGGTTTAAAAGGGATCCGGATAGCATGTGTCTCAGGGTTGGGTTAGACGTTGGTTTAACATGGATCCAGATAGCATGTGTCTCAGGGTTGTGTTAGACGGTGTAACATGGATTCAGATAGCATGTGTCTCAGGGTTGGGTTAGACGGTTTGGCATGGATTCAGATAGCATGTGTCTCAGGGTTGGGTTTGACGGATTAACATGGATTCAGATAGCATGTGTCTCAGGGTTGGGTTAGACATTGGTTTAACATGGATTCAGATAGCATGTGTCTCAGGTTTGGGTTAGATGTTGGTTTAACACGGATTCAGATAGCATGTGTCTCAGGGTTGGGTTAGACGGTTTAACATGGATTCAGATAGCATGTGACTCGGGGTTGGGTTAGACGGTTTAAACATGGATACAGATAGCATGTGTCTCAGTGTTGGTTTAGACGGTTTAAAAGGGATCCGGATAGCATGTGTCTCAGGGTTGGGTTAGACGTTGGTTTAACATGGATTCAGATAGCATGTGTCTCAGGGTTGGGTTAGACGGTTTAACATGGATTCAGATAGCATGTGTCTCAGCGTTGGGTTAGACGGTTTAACATGGATCGAGATAGCATGTGTCTCAGGGTTGTGTTAGACGGTTTGACATGGATTCAGATAGCATGTGTCTCAGGGTTGGGTTAGACGGTTTAAAAGGGATCCGGATAGCATGTGTCTCAGGGTTGGGTTAGACGTTGGTTTAACATGGATTCAGATAGCATGTGTCTCAGGGTTGGGTTAGACGGTTTAACATGGATTCAGATAGCATGTGCCTCGAGGTTGGGTTAGACGGTTTAACGTGGATCCAGATAGCATGTGTCTCAGGGTTGGGTTAGACGGTTTAAAAGGGATCCGGATAGCATGTGTCTCAGGGTTGGGTTAGACGGTTTAACATGGATTCAAATAGCATGTGTCTCAGGGTTGGGTTAGACGTTGGTTTAACATGGATTCAGATAGCATGTGTCTCAGGGTTGGGTTAGACGGTTTAACATGGATTCAGATAGCATGTGTCTCAGAGTTGGGTTAGACGGTTTGACATGGATGCAGATAGCATGTGTCTCAGGGTTGGGTTACACGGTTTAAAAGGGATCCGGATAGCATGTGTCTCATGGTTGGGTTAGACGTTGGTTTAACATGGATTCAGATAGCATGTGTCTCAGGGTTGGGTTAGACGGTTTAACATGGATTCAGATAGCATGTGTCTCGGGGTTGGGTTAGACGTTGGTTTAACATGGTTCAGATAACATGTGCCTCGAGGTTGGGTTATACGTTGGTTTAACATGGATCCAGATAGCATGTGTCTCAGGGTTGGGTTAGACGGTTTAAAAGGGATCCGGATAGCATGTGTCTCAGGGTTGGGTTAGACGTTGGTTTAACATGGATTCAGATAGCATGTGTCTCAGGGTTGGGTTAGACGGTTTGACATGGATTCAGAAAGCATGTGTCTCAGCGTTGGGTTGACAGTTTAACATGGATCCAGATAGCATGTGTCTCAGGGTTGTGTTAGACGGTTTGACAAGGATTCAGATAGCATGTGTCTCAGGGTTGGGTTAGACGGTTTAAAAGGGATCCGGATAGCATGTGTCTCAGGGTTGGGTTAGACGTTGGTTTAACATGGATCCAGATAGCATGTGTCTCAGGGTTGTGTTAGACGGTGTAACATGGATTCAGATAGCATGTGTCTCAGGGTTGGGTTAGACGGTTTGGCATGGATTCAGATAGCATGTGTCTCAGGGTTGGGTTTGACGGATTAACATGGATTCAGATAGCATGTGTCTCAGGGTTGGGTTAGACATTGGTTTAACATGGATTCAGATAGCATGTGTCTCAGGTTTGGGTTAGATGTTGGTTTAACACGGATTCAGATAGCATGTGTCTCAGGGTTGGGTTAGACGGTTTAACATGGATTCAGATAGCATGTGACTCGGGGTTGGGTTAGACGGTTTAAACATGGATACAGATAGCATGTGTCTCAGTGTTGGTTTAGACGGTTTAAAAGGGATCCGGATAGCATGTGTCTCAGGGTTGGGTTAGACGTTGGTTTAACATGGATTCAGATAGCATGTGTCTCAGGGTTGGGTTAGACGGTTTAACATGGATTCAGATAGCATGTGTCTCAGCGTTGGGTTAGACGGTTTAACATGGATCGAGATAGCATGTGTCTCAGGGTTGTGTTAGACGGTTTGACATGGATTCAGATAGCATGTGTCTCAGGGTTGGGTTAGACGGTTTAAAAGGGATCCGGATAGCATGTGTCTCAGGGTTGTGTTAGACGGTTTGACAAGGATTCAGATAGCATGTGTCTCAGGGTTGGGTTAGACGGTTTAAAAGGGATCCGGATAGCATGTGTCTCAGGGTTGGGTTAGACGTTGGTTTAACATGGATCCAGATAGCATGTGTCTCAGGGTTGTGTTAGACGGTGTAACATGGATTAGGATAGCATGTGTCTCAGGGTTGGGTTAGACGGTTTAAACATGGATACAGATAGCATGTGTCTCAGTGTTGGGTTAGACGGTTTAAAAGGGATCCGGATAGCATGTGTCTCAGGGTTGGGTTAGACGGTTTAACATGGATTCAAATAGCATGTGTCTCAGGGTTGGGTTAGACGTTGGTTTAACATGGATTCAGATAGCATGTGTCTCAGGGTTGGGTTAGACGGTTTAACATGGATTCAGATAGCATGTGCCTCGAGGTTGGGTTAGACGGTTTAACATGGATCCAGATAGCATGTGTCTCAGGGTTGGGTTAGACGGTTTAAAAGGGATCCGGATAGCATGTGTCTCAGGGTTGGGTTAGACGGTTTAACATGGATTCAAATAGCATGTGTCTCAGGGTTGGGTTAGACGTTGGTTTAACATGGATTCAGATAGCATGTGTCTCAGGGTTGGGTTAGACGGTTTAACATGGATTCAGATAGCATGTGTCTCAGAGTTGGGTTAGACGGTTTGACATGGATGCAGATAGCATGTGTCTCAGGGTTGGGTTAGACGGTTTAACATTGATTCAGATAGCATGTGTCTCAGGGTTGGGTTAGACGGTTTAAAAGGGATCCGGATAGCATGTGTCCAGGGTTGGGTTAGACTTGGGTTTAACATGGATTCAGATAGCATGTGTCTCAGGGTTGGGTTAGACGGTTTGACATGGATTCAGATAGCATGTGTCTCAGCGTTGGGTTGACAGTTTAACATGGATCCAGATAGCATGTGTCTCAGTGTTGGGTTAGACGGTTTAAAAGGGATCCGGATAGCATGTGTCTCAGGGTTGGGTTAGACGGTTTGACAAGGATTCAGATAGCATGTGTCTCAGGGTTGGGTTAGACGGTTTAAAAGGGATCCGGATAGCATGTGTCTCAGGGTTGGGTTAGACGTTGGTTTAACATGGATCCAGATAGCATGTGTCTCAGGGTTGTGTTAGACGGTGTAACATGGATTCAGATAGCATGTGTCTCAGGGTTGGGTTAGACGGATTAACATGGATTCAGATAGCATGTGTCTCAGGGTTGGGTTAGACATTGGTTTAACATGGATTCAGATAGCATGTGTCTCAGGTTTGGGTTAGATGTTGGTTTAACACGGATTCAGATAGCATGTGTCTCAGGGTTGGGTTAGACGGTTTAACATGGATTCAGATAGCATGTGACTCTGGGTTGGGTTAGACGGTTTAAACATGGATACAGATAGCATGTGTCTCAGTTTTGGGTTAGACGGTTTAAAAGGGATCCGGATAGCATGTGTCTCAGGGTTGGGTTAGACGTTGGTTTAACATGGATTCAGATAGCATGTGTCTCAGCGTTGGGTTAGACGGTTTAACATGGATCGAGATAGCATGTGTCTCAGGGTTGTGTTAGACGGTTTGACATGGATTCAGATAGCATGTGACTCTGGGTTGGGTTAGACGGTGATACAGATAGCATGTGTCTCAGTTTTGGGTTAGACGGTTTAAAAGGGATCCGGATAGCATGTGTCTCAGGGTTGGGTTAGACGGTTTAACATGGATTCAGATAGCATGTGTCTCAGCGTTGGGTTAGACGGTTTAAAAGGGATCCGGATAGCATGTGTCTCAGGGTTGGGTTAGACGTTGGTTTAACATGGATTCAGATAGCATGTGTCTCAGGGTTGGGTTAGACGTTGGTTTAACATGGATTCAGATAGCATGTGTCTCGAGGTTGGGTTAGACATTGGTTTAACATGGATCCAGATAGCATGTGTCTCAGGGTTGGGTTAGACGGTTTAAAAGGGATCCGGATAGCATGTGTCTCAGGGTTGGGTTAGACGGTTTGACATGGATTCAGATAGCATGTGTCTCAGGGTTGGGTTAGACGGTTTGACATGGATTCAGATAGCATGTGTCTCAGCGTTGGGTTAGACGGTTTAACATGGATCGAGATAGCATGTGTCTCAGGGTTGTGTTAGACGGTTTGACATGGATTCAGATAGCATGTGTCTCAGGGTTGGGTTAGACGGTTTAAAAGGGATCCGGATAGCATGTGTCTCAGGGTTGGGTTAGACGGTTTAACATGGATTCAGATAGCATGTGTCTCAGCGTTGGGTTAGACGGTTTAAAAGGGATCCGGATAGCATGTGTCTCAGGGTTGGGTTAGACGTTGGTTTAACATGGATTCAGATAGCATGTGTCTCAGGGTTGGGTTAGACGTTGGTTTAACATGGATTCAGATATCATGTGTCTCGAGGTTGGGTTAGACGTTGGTTTAACATGGATCCAGATAGCATGTGTCTCAGGGTTGGGTTAGACGGTTTAAAAGGGATCCGGATAGCATGTGTCTCAGGGTTGGGTTAGACGGTTTGACATGGATTCAGATAGCATGTGTCTCAGGGTTGGGTTAGACGGTTTGACATGGATTCAGATAGCATGTGTCTCAGGGTTGGGTTAGACGTTGGTTTAACATGGATTCAGATAGCATGTGTCTCAGGGTTGGGTTAGACGTTGGTTTAACATGGATTCAGATAGCATGTGTCTCAGAGTTGGGTTAGACGGTTTGACATGGATGCAGATAGCATGTGTCTCAGGGTTGGGTTACACGGTTTAAAAGGGATCCGGATAGCATGTGTCTCATGGTTGGGTTAGACGTTGGTTTAACATGGATTCAGATAGCATGTGTCTCAGGGTTGGGTTAGACGTTGGTTTAACATGAATCCAGATAGCATGTGTCTCAGGGTTGGGTTAGACGTTGGTTTAACATGGATTCAGATAGCATGTGTCTCAGGGTTGGGTTAGACGGTTTAACATGGATTCAGATATTATGTGTCTCAGCGTTGGGTTAGACGGTTTAACATGGATCCAGATAGCATGTGTCTCAGGGTTGGGTTTGACGGATTAACATGGATTCAGATAGCATGTGTCTCAGGGTTGGGTTAGAAGTTGGTTTAACACGGATTCAGATAGCATGTGTCTCAGGGTTGGGTTAGACGGTTTAACATGGATTCAGATAGCATGTGACTCGGGGTTGGGTTAGACGGTTTAACATGGATCCAGATAGCATGTGTCTCAGGGTTGGGTTAGACGGTTTAAACATGGATACAGATAGCATGTGTCTCAGGGTTGGGTTAGACGTTGGTTTAACATGGATTCAGATAGCATGTGTCTCAGGGTTGGGTTAGATGTTGGTTTAACATGGATTCAGATAGCATGTGTCTCAGGGTTGGGTTAGACGGTTTAAAAGGGATCCGGATAGCATGTGTCTCAGGGTTGGGTTAGACGTTGGTTTAACATGGATTCAGATAGCATGTGTCTCAGGGTTGGGTTAGACGGTTTGACATGGATTCAGATAGCATGTGTCTCAGCGTTGGGTTGACAGTTTAACATGGATCCAGATAGCATGTGTCTCAGGGTTGTGTTAGACGGTTTGACAAGGATTCAGATAGCATGTGTCTCAGGGTTGGGTTAGACGGTTTAAAAGGGATCCGGATAGCACAGGGTTGGGTTAGACGTTGGTTTAACATGGATCCAGATAGCATGTGTCTCAGGGTTGTGTTAGACAGTGTAACATGGATTCAGATAGCATGTGTCTCAGGGTTGGGTTAGACGGTTTGGCATGGATTCAGATAGCATGTGTCTCAGGGTTGGGTTTGACGGATTAACATGGATTCAGATAGCATGTGTCTCAGGGTTGGGTTAGATATTGGTTTAACATGGATTCAGATAGCATGTGTCTCAGGTTTGGGTTAGATGTTGGTTTAACACGGATTCAGATAGCATGTGTCTCAGGGTTGGGTTAGACGGTTTAACATGGATTCAGATAGCATGTGACTCTGGGTTGGGTTAGACGGTTTAAACATGGATACAGATAGCATGTGTCTCAGTGTTGGGTTAGACGGTTTAAAAGGGATCCGGATAGCATGTGTCTCAGGTTTGGGTTAGACGTTGGTTTAACATGGATTCAGATAGCATGTGTCTCAGGGTTGGGTTAGACGGTTTAACATGGATTCAGATAGCATGTGTCTCAGCGTTGGGTTAGACGGTTTAACATGGATCGAGATAGCATGTGTCTCAGGGTTGTGTTAGACGGTTTGACATGGATTCAGATAGCATGTGTCTCAGGGTTGGGTTAGACGGTTTAAAAGGGATCCGGATAGCATGTGTCTCAGGGTTGGGTTAGACGGTTTAACATGGATTCAGATAGCATGTGTCTCAGCGTTGGGTTAGACGGTTTAAAAGGGATCCGGATAGCATGTGTCTCAGGGTTGGGTTAGACGTTGGTTTAACATGGATTCAGATAGCATGTGTCTCAGGGTTGGGTTAGACGTTGGTTTAACATGGATTCAGATAGCATGTGTCTCGAGGTTGGGTTAGACGTTGGTTTAACATGGATCCAGATAGCATGTGTCTCAGGGTTGGGTTAGACGGTTTAAAAGGGATCCGGATAGCATGTGTCTCAGGGTTGGGTTAGACGGTTTGACATGGATTCAGATAGCATGTGTCTCAGGGTTGGGTTAGACGGTTTGACATGGATTCAGATAGCATGTGTCTCAGGGTTGGGTTAGACGTTGGTTTAACATGGATTCAGATAGCATGTGTCTCAGGGTTGGGTTAGACGTTGGTTTAACATGGATTCAGATAGCATGTGTCTCAGAGTTGGGTTAGACGGTTTGACATGGATGCAGATAGCATGTGTCTCAGGGTTGGGTTACACGGTTTAAAAGGGATCCGGAAAGCATGTGTCTCATGGTTGGGTTAGACGTTGGTTTAACATGGATTCAGATAGCATGTGTCTCAGGGTTGGGTTAGACGTTGGTTTAACATGAATCCAGATAGCATGTGTCTCAGGGTTGGGTTAGACGTTGGTTTAACATGGAATCAGATAGCATGTGTCTCAGGGTTGGGTTAGACGGTTTAACATGGATTCAGATATTATGTGTCTCAGCGTTGGGTTAGACGGTTTAACATGGATCCAGATAGCATGTGTCTCAGGGTTGGGTTTGACGGATTAACATGGATTCAGATAGCATGTGTCTCAGGGTTGGGTTAGAAGTTGGTTTAACACGGATTCAGATAGCATGTGTCTCAGGGTTGGGTTAGACGGTTTAACATGGATTCAGATAGCATGTGACTCGGGGTTGGGTTAGACGGTTTAACATGGATCCAGATAGCATGTGTCTCAGGGTTGGGTTAGACGGTTTAAACATGGATACAGATAGCATGTGTCTCAGGGTTGGGTTAGACGTTGGTTTAACATGGATTCAGATAGCATGTGTCTCAGGGTTGGGTTAGATGTTGGTTTAACATGGATTCAGATAGCATGTGTCTCAGGGTTGGGTTAGACGGTTTAAAAGGGATCCGGATAGCATGTGTCTCAGGGTTGGGTTAGACGTTGGTTTAACATGGATTCAGATAGCATGTGTCTCAGGGTTGGGTTAGACGTTGGTTTAACATGGATTCAGATAGCATGTGTCTCAGGGTTGGGTTAGACGTTGGTTTAACATGGATTCAGATAGCATGTGTCTCAGGGTTGGGTTAGACGTTGGTTTAACATGGATTCAGATAGCATGTGTCTCAGAGTTGGGTTAGACGGTTTGACATGGATGCAGATAGCATGTGTCTCAGGGTTGGGTTACACGGTTTAAAAGGGATCCGGATAGCATGTGTCTCAGGGTTGGGTTAGACGGTTTAACATGGATTCAGATAGCATGTGTCTCGGGGTTGGGTTAGACGTTGGTTTAACATGGTTCAGATAGCATTTGTCTCGAGGTTGGGTTAGACGTTGGTTTAACATGGATCCAGATAGCATGTGTCTCAGGGTTGGGTTAGACGGTTTAAAAGGGATCCGGATAGCATGTGTCTCAGGGTTGGGTTAGACGTTGGTTTAACATGGATTCAGATAGCATGTGTCTCAGGGTTGGGTTAGACGGTTTGACATGGATTCAGATAGCATGTGTCTCAGCGTTGGGTTGACAGTTTAACATGGATTCAGATAGCATGTGTCTCAGGGTTGGGTTAGACATTGTTTTAACATGGATTCAGATAGCATGTGTCTCAGGTTTGGGTTAGACGTTGGTTTAACACGGATTCAGATAGCATGTGTCTCAGTGTTGGGTTAGACGGTTTGACATGGATGCAGATAGCATGTGTCTCAGGGTTGGGTTACACGGTTTAAAAGGGATCCGGATAGCATGTGTCTCAGGGTTGGGTTAGACGGTTTAACATGGATTCAGATAGCATGTGTCTCGGGGTTGGGTTAGACGTTGGTTTAACATGGTTCAGATAGCATTTGTCTCGAGGTTGGGTTAGACGTTGGTTTAACATGGATCCAGATAGCATGTGTCTCAGGGTTGGGTTAGACGGTTTAAAAGGGATCCGGATAGCATGTGTCTCAGGGTTGGGTTAGACGGTTTGACATGGATTCAGATAGCATGTGTCTCAGCGTTGGGTTGACAGTTTAACATGGATTCAGATAGCATGTGTCTCAGGGTTGGGTTAGACATTGTTTTAACATGGATTCAGATAGCATGTGTCTCAGGTTTGGGTTAGACGTTGGTTTAACACGTATTCAGATAGCATGTGTCTCAGTGTTGGGTTAGACAGTTTAAAAGGGATCCGGATAGCATGTGTCTCAGGGTTGGGTTAGACGGTTTAACATGGATTCAAATAGCATGTGTCTCAGGGTTGGGTTAGACGTAGGTTTAACATGGATTCAGATAGCATGTGTCTCAGGGTTGGGTTAGACGGTTTAACATGGATTCAGATAGCATGTGTCTCAGCGTTGGGTTAGACGGTTTAACATGGATCGAGATTGCATGTGTCTCAGGGTTGGGTTAGATGGATTAACATGGATTCAGATAGCATATGTCTCAGGGTTGGGTTAGACATTGGTTTAACATGGATTCAGATAGCATGTGTCTCAGGGTTGGGTTAGACGGTTTAACATGGATTCAAATAGCATGTGTCTCAGGGTTGGGTTAGACGTAGGTTTAACATGGATTCAGATAGCATGTGTCTCAGGGTTGGGTTAGACGGTTTAACATGGATTCAGATAGCATGTGTCTCAGGGTTGGGTTAGACGGTTTAAAAGGGATCCGGATAGCATGTGTCTCAGGGTTGTGTTAGACGGTTTGACAAGGATTCAGATAGCATGTGTCTCAGGGTTGGGTTAGACGGTTTAAAAGGGATCCGGATAGCATGTGTCTCAGGGTTGGGTTAGACGTTGGTTTAACATGGATCCAGATAGCATGTGTCTCAGGGTTGTGTTAGACGGTGTAACATGGATTAGGATAGCATGTGTCTCAGGGTTGGGTTAGACGGTTTAAACATGGATACAGATAGCATGTGTCTCAGTGTTGGGTTAGACGGTTTAAAAGGGATCCAGATAGCATGTGTCTCAGGGTTGGGTTAGACGGTTTAACATGGATTCAAATAGCATGTGTCTCAGGGTTGGGTTAGACGTTGGTTTAACATGGATTCAGATAGCATGTGTCTCAGGGTTGGGTTAGACGGTTTAACATGGATTCAGATAGAATGTGCCTCGAGGTTGGGTTAGACGGTTTAACATGGATCCAGATAGCATGTGTCTCAGGGTTGGGTTAGACGGTTTAAAAGGGATCCGGATAGCATGTGTCTCAGGGTTGGGTTAGACGGTTTAACATGGATTCAAATAGCATGTGTCTCAGGGTTGGGTTAGACGTTGGTTTAACATGGATTCAGATAGCATGTGTCTCAGGGTTGGGTTAGACGGTTTAACATGGATTCAGATAGCATGTGTCTCAGAGTTGGGTTAGACGGTTTGACATGGATGCAGATAGCATGTGTCTCAGGGTTGGGTTAGACGGTTTAACATGGATTCAGATAGCATGTGTCTCGGGGTTGGGTTAGACGTTGGTTTAACATGGTTCAGATAACATGTGCCTCGAGGTTGGGTTAGACGTTGGTTTAACATGGATCCAGATAGCATGTGTCTCAGGGTTGGGTTAGACGGTTTAAAAGGGATCCGGATAGCATGTGTCTCAGGGTTGGGTTAGACTTTGGTTTAACATGGATTCAGATAGCATGTGTCTCAGGGTTGGGTTAGACGGTTTGACATGGATTCAGATAGCATGTGTCTCAGCGTTGGGTTGACAGTTTAACATGGATCCAGATAGCATGTGTCTCAGTGTTGGGTTAGACGGTTTAAAAGGGATCCGGATAGCATGTGTCTCAGGGTTGGGTTAGACGGTTTGACAAGGATTCAGATAGCATGTGTCTCAGGGTTGGGTTAGACGGTTTAAAAGGGATCCGGATAGCATGTGTCTCAGGGTTGGGTTAGACGTTGGTTTAACATGGATCCAGATAGCATGTGTCTCAGGGTTGTGTTAGACGGTGTAACATGGATTCAGATAGCATGTGTCTCAGGGTTGGGTTAGACGGATTAACATGGATTCAGATAGCATGTGTCTCAGGGTTGGGTTAGACATTGGTTTAACATGGATTCAGATAGCATGTGTCTCAGGTTTGGGTTAGATGTTGGTTTAACACGGATTCAGATAGCATGTGTCTCAGGGTTGGGTTAGACGGTTTAACATGGATTCAGATAGCATGTGACTCTGGGTTGGGTTAGACGGTTTAAACATGGATACAGATAGCATGTGTCTCAGTGTTGGGTTAGACGGTTTAAAAGGGATCCGGATAGCATGTGTCTCAGGGTTGGGTTAGACGTTGGTTTAACATGGATTCAGATAGCATGTGTCTCAGCGTTGGGTTAGACGGTTTAACATGGATCGAGATAGCATGTGTCTCAGGGTTGTGTTAGACGGTTTGACATGGATTCAGATAGCATGTGTCTCAGGGTTGGGTTAGACGGTTTAAAAGGGATCCGGATAGCATGTGTCTCAGGGTTGGGTTAGACGGTTTAACATGGATTCAGATAGCATGTGTCTCAGCGTTGGGTTAGACGGTTTAAAAGGGATCCGGATAGCATGTGTCTCAGGGTTGGGTTAGACGTTGGTTTAACATGGATTCAGATAGCATGTGTCTCAGGGTTGGGTTAGACGTTGGTTTAACATGGATTCAGATAGCATGTGTCTCGAGGTTGGGTTAGACGTTGGTTTAACATGGATCCAGATAGCATGTGTCTCAGGGTTGGGTTAGACGGTTTAAAAGGGATCCGGATAGCATGTGTCTCAGGGTTGGGTTAGACGGTTTGACATGGATTCAGATAGCATGTGTCTCAGGGTTGGGTTAGACGGTTTGACATGGATTCAGATAGCATGTGTCTCAGCGTTGGGTTAGACGGTTTAACATGGATCGAGATAGCATGTGTCTCAGGGTTGTGTTAGACGGTTTGACATGGATTCAGATAGCATGTGTCTCAGGGTTGGGTTAGACGGTTTAAAAGGGATCCGGATAGCATGTGTCTCAGGGTTGGGTTAGACGGTTTAACATGGATTCAGATAGCATGTGTCTCAGCGTTGGGTTAGACGGTTTAAAAGGGATCCGGATAGCATGTGTCTCAGGGTTGGGTTAGACGTTGGTTTAACATGGATTCAGATAGCATGTGTCTCAGGGTTGGGTTAGACGTTGGTTTAACATGGATTCAGATAGCATGTGTCTCGAGGTTGGGTTAGACGTTGGTTTAACATGGATCCAGATAGCATGTGTCTCAGGGTTGGGTTAGACGGTTTAAAAGGGATCCGGATAGCATGTGTCTCAGGGTTGGGTTAGACGGTTTGACATGGATTCAGATAGCATGTGTCTCA
This sequence comes from Oncorhynchus clarkii lewisi, assembly GCF_045791955.1. Taxonomy (NCBI): domain Eukaryota; kingdom Metazoa; phylum Chordata; class Actinopteri; order Salmoniformes; family Salmonidae; genus Oncorhynchus; species Oncorhynchus clarkii. The sequence goes on along the minus strand of NC_092166.1, from coordinate 36,875,151 downwards.
GGGTTGGGTTAGACGGTTTGACATGGATTCAGATAGCATGTGTCTCAGGGTTGGGTTAGACGTTGGTTTAACATGGATTCAGATAGCATGTGTCTCAGGGTTGGGTTAGACGTTGGTTTAACATGGATTCAGATAGCATGTGTCTCAGAGTTGGGTTAGACGGTTTGACATGGATGCAGATAGCATGTGTCTCAGGGTTGGGTTACACGGTTTAAAAGGGATCCGGATAGCATGTGTCTCATGGTTGGGTTAGACGTTGGTTTAACATGGATTCAGATAGCATGTGTCTCAGGGTTGGGTTAGACGTTGGTTTAACATGGATTCAGATAGCATGTGTCTCAGGGTTGGGTTAGACGGTTTAACATGGATTCAGATATTATGTGTCTCAGCGTTGGGTTAGACGGTTTAACATGGATCCAGATAGCATGTGTCTCAGGGTTGGGTTTGACGGATTAACATGGATTCAGATAGCATGTGTCTCAGGGTTGGGTTAGAAGTTGGTTTAACACGGATTCAGATAGCATGTGTCTCAGGGTTGGGTTAGACGGTTTAACATGGATTCAGATAGCATGTGACTCGGGGTTGGGTTAGACGGTTTAACATGGATCCAGATAGCATGTGTCTCAGGGTTGGGTTAGACGGTTTAAACATGGATACAGATAGCATGTGTCTCAGGGTTGGGTTAGACGTTGGTTTAACATGGATTCAGATAGCATGTGTCTCAGGGTTGGGTTAGACGGTTTAACATGGATTCAGATATTATGTGTCTCAGCGTTGGGTTAGACGGTTTAACATGGATCCAGATAGCATGTGTCTCAGGGTTGGGTTTGACGGATTAACATGGATTCAGATAGCATGTGTCTCAGGGTTGGGTTAGAAGTTGGTTTAACACGGATTCAGATAGCATGTGTCTCAGGGTTGGGTTAGACGGTTTAACATGGATTCAGATAGCATGTGACTCGGGGTTGGGTTAGACGGTTTAACATGGATCCAGATAGCATGTGTCTCAGGGTTGGGTTAGACGGTTTAAACATGGATACAGATAGCATGTGTCTCAGGGTTGGGTTAGACGTTGGTTTAACATGGATTCAGATAGCATGTGTCTCAGGGTTGGGTTAGATGTTGGTTTAACATGGATTCAGATAGCATGTGTCTCAGGGTTGGGTTAGACGGTTTAAAAGGGATCCGGATAGCATGTGTCTCAGGGTTGGGTTAGACGTTGGTTTAACATGGATTCAGATAGCATGTGTCTCAGGGTTGGGTTAGACGGTTTGACATGGATTCAGATAGCATGTGTCTCAGCGTTGGGTTGACAGTTTAACATGGATCCAGATAGCATGTGTCTCAGGGTTGTGTTAGACGGTTTGAAAAGGATTCAGATAGCATGTGTCTCAGGGTTGGGTTAGACGGTTTAAAAGGGATCCGGATAGCATGTGTCTCAGGGTTGGGTTAGACGTTGGTTTAACATGGATCCAGATAGCATGTGTCTCAGGGTTGTGTTAGACGGTGTAACATGGATTCAGATAGCATGTGTCTCAGGGTTGGGTTAGACGGTTTGGCATGGATTCAGATAGCATGTGTCTCAGGGTTGGGTTTGACGGATTAACATGGATTCAGATAGCATGTGTCTCAGGGTTGGGTTAGACATTGGTTTAACATGGATTCAGATAGCATGTGTCTCAGGTTTGGGTTAGATGTTGGTTTAACACGGATTCAGATAGCATGTGTCTCAGGGTTGGGTTAGACGGTTTAACATGGATTCAGATAGCATGTGACTCTGGGTTGGGTTAGACGGTTTAAACATGGATACAGATAGCATGTGTCTCAGTGTTGGGTTAGACGGTTTAAAAGGGATCCGGATAGCATGTGTCTCAGGTTTGGGTTAGACGTTGGTTTAACATGGATTCAGATAGCATGTGTCTCAGGGTTGGGTTAGACGGTTTAACATGGATTCAGATAGCATGTGTCTCAGCGTTGGGTTAGACGGTTTAACATGGATCGAGATAGCATGTGTCTCAGGGTTGTGTTAGACGGTTTGACATGGATTCAGATAGCATGTGTCTCAGGGTTGGGTTAGACGGTTTAAAAGGGATCCGGATAGCATGTGTCTCAGGGTTGGGTTAGACGGTTTAACATGGATTCAGATAGCATGTGTCTCAGCGTTGGGTTAGACGGTTTAAAAGGGATCCGGATAGCATGTGTCTCAGGGTTGGGTTAGACGTTGGTTTAACATGGATTCAGATAGCATGTGTCTCAGGGTTGGGTTAGACGTTGGTTTAACATGGATTCAGATAGCATGTGTCTCGAGGTTGGGTTAGACGTTGGTTTAACATGGATCCAGATAGCATGTGTCTCAGGGTTGGGTTAGACGGTTTAAAAGGGATCCGGATAGCATGTGTCTCAGGGTTGGGTTAGACGGTTTGACATGGATTCAGATAGCATGTGTCTCAGGGTTGGGTTAGACGGTTTGACATGGATTCAGATAGCATGTGTCTCAGGGTTGGGTTAGACGTTGGTTTAACATGGATTCAGATAGCATGTGTCTCAGGGTTGGGTTAGACGTTGGTTTAACATGGATTCAGATAGCATGTGTCTCAGAGTTGGGTTAGACGGTTTGACATGGATGCAGATAGCATGTGTCTCAGGGTTGGGTTACACGGTTTAAAAGGGATCCGGATAGCATGTGTCTCATGGTTGGGTTAGACGTTGGTTTAACATGGATTCAGATAGCATGTGTCTCAGGGTTGGGTTAGACGTTGGTTTAACATGAATCCAGATAGCATGTGTCTCAGGGTTGGGTTAGACGTTGGTTTAACATGGATTCAGATAGCATGTGTCTCAGGGTTGGGTTAGACGGTTTAACATGGATTCAGATATTATGTGTCTCAGCGTTGGGTTAGACGGTTTAACATGGATCCAGATAGCATGTGTCTCAGGGTTGGGTTTGACGGATTAACATGGATTCAGATAGCATGTGTCTCAGGGTTGGGTTAGAAGTTGGTTTAACACGGATTCAGATAGCATGTGTCTCAGGGTTGGGTTAGACGGTTTAACATGGATTCAGATAGCATGTGACTCGGGGTTGGGTTAGACGGTTTAACATGGATCCAGATAGCATGTGTCTCAGGGTTGGGTTAGACGGTTTAAACATGGATACAGATAGCATGTGTCTCAGGGTTGGGTTAGACGTTGGTTTAACATGGATTCAGATAGCATGTGTCTCAGGGTTGGGTTAGATGTTGGTTTAACATGGATTCAGATAGCATGTGTCTCAGGGTTGGGTTAGACGGTTTAAAAGGGATCCGGATAGCATGTGTCTCAGGGTTGGGTTAGACGTTGGTTTAACATGGATTCAGATAGCATGTGTCTCAGGGTTGGGTTAGACGTTGGTTTAACATGGATTCAGATAGCATGTGTCTCAGGGTTGGGTTAGACGTTGGTTTAACATGGATTCAGATAGCATGTGTCTCAGAGTTGGGTTAGACGGTTTGACATGGATGCAGATAGCATGTGTCTCAGGGTTGGGTTACACGGTTTAAAAGGGATCCGGATAGCATGTGTCTCAGGGTTGGGTTAGACGGTTTAACATGGATTCAGATAGCATGTGTCTCGGGGTTGGGTTAGACGTTGGTTTAACATGGTTCAGATAGCATTTGTCTCGAGGTTGGGTTAGACGTTGGTTTAACATGGATCCAGATAGCATGTGTCTCAGGGTTGGGTTAGACGGTTTAAAAGGGATCCGGATAGCATGTGTCTCAGGGTTGGGTTAGACGTTGGTTTAACATGGATTCAGATAGCATGTGTCTCAGGGTTGGGTTAGACGGTTTGACATGGATTCAGATAGCATGTGTCTCAGCGTTGGGTTGACAGTTTAACATGGATTCAGATAGCATGTGTCTCAGGGTTGGGTTAGACATTGTTTTAACATGGATTCAGATAGCATGTGTCTCAGGTTTGGGTTAGACGTTGGTTTAACACGGATTCAGATAGCATGTGTCTCAGTGTTGGGTTAGACGGTTTGACATGGATGCAGATAGCATGTGTCTCAGGGTTGGGTTACACGGTTTAAAAGGGATCCGGATAGCATGTGTCTCAGGGTTGGGTTAGACGGTTTAACATGGATTCAGATAGCATGTGTCTCGGGGTTGGGTTAGATGTTGGTTTAACATGGTTCAGATAGCATTTGTCTCGAGGTTGGGTTAGACGTTGGTTTAACATGGATCCAGATAGCATGTGTCTCAGGGTTGGGTTAGACGGTTTAAAAGGGATCCGGATAGCATGTGTCTCAGGGTTGGGTTAGACGTTGGTTTAACATGGATTCAGATAGCATGTGTCTCAGGGTTGGGTTAGACGGTTTGACATGGATTCAGATAGCATGTGTCTCAGCGTTGGGTTGACAGTTTAACATGGATTCAGATAGCATGTGTCTCAGGGTTGGGTTAGACATTGTTTTAACATGGATTCAGATAGCATGTGTCTCAGGTTTGGGTTAGACGTTGGTTTAACACGGATTCAGATAGCATGTGTCTCAGTGTTGGGTTAGACGGTTTAAAAGGGATCCGGATAGCATGTGTCTCAGGGTTGGGTTAGACGGTTTAACATGGATTCAAATAGCATGTGTCTCAGGGTTGGGTTAGACGTAGGTTTAACATGGATTCAGATAGCATGTGTCTCAGGGTTGGGTTAGACGGTTTAACATGGATTCAGATAGCATGTGTCTCAGCGTTGGGTTAGACGGTTTAACATGGATCGAGATTGCATGTGTCTCAGGGTTGGGTTAGATGGATTAACATGGATTCAGATAGCATGTGTCTCAGGGTTGGGTTAGACATTGGTTTAACATGGATTCAGATAGCATGTGTCTCAGGGTTGGGTTAGACGGTTTAACATGGATTCAAATAGCATGTGTCTCAGGGTTGGGTTAGACGTAGGTTTAACATGGATTCAGATAGCATGTGTCTCAGGGTTGGGTTAGACGGTTTAACATGGATTCAGATAGCATGTGTCTCAGCGTTGGGTTAGACGGTTTAACATGGATCGAGATTGCATGTGTCTCAGGGTTGGGTTAGATGGATTAACATGGATTCAGATAGCATGTGTCTCAGGGTTGGGTTAGACATTGGTTTAACATGGATTCAGATAGCATGTGTCTCAGGGTTGGGTTAGACGGTTTAAAAGGGATCCGGATAGCATGTGTCTCAGGTTTGGGTTAGACGTTGGTTTAACATGGATCCAGATAGCATGTGTCTCAGGGTTGTGTTAGACGGTTTAACATGGATTCAGATAGCATGTGACTCGGGGTTGGGTTAGATGTTGGTTTAACATGGATTCAGATAGCATGTGTCTCAGGGTTGGGTTAGACGGTTTAACATGGATTCAGATAGCATGTGTCTCAGCGTTGGGTTAGACGGTTTAAGAGGGATCCGGATAGCATGTGTCTCAGGGTTGGGTTAGATGTTGGTTTAACATGGATTCAGATAGCATGTGTCTCAGGGTTGGGTTAGACGTTGGTTTAACATGGATTCAGATAGCATGTGTCTCAGGGTTGGGTTAGACAGTTTAACATGGATTCAGATAGCATGAGTCTCAGCGTTGGGTTTGACAGTTTAACATGGATACAGATAGCATGTGTCTCAGCGTTGGGTTAGACAGTTTAACATGGATCCAGATAGCATGTGTCTCAGGGTTGGGTTAGACGGTTTAAAAGGGATCCGGATAGCATGTGTCTCAGGGTTGGGTTAGACGTTGGTTTTACATGGATCCAGATAGCATGTGTCTCAGGGTTGGGTTAGACGGTTTGACATGGATTCAGATAGCATGTGTCTCAGGGTTGGGTTAGATGGTTTAAAAGGGATCCGGATAGCATGTGTCTCAGGGTTGGGTTAGACGTTGGTTTAACATGGATTCAGATATTATGTGTCTCAGCGTTGGGTTAGACGGTTTAACATGGATCCAGATAGCATGTGTCTCAGGGTTGGGTTAGACGTTGGTTTAACATGGATTCAGATAGCATGTGTCTCGAGGTTGGGTTAGACGTTGGTTTAACATGGATCCAGATAGCATGTGTCTCAGCGTTGGGTTAGACGGTTTAACATGGATCCAGATAGCATGTGTCTCAGGGTTGGGTTAGACGTTGGTTTAACATGGATTCAGATAGCATGTGTCTCGAGGTTGGGTTAGACGTTGGTTTAACATGGATCCAGATAGCATGTGTCTCAGGGTTGGGTTAGACGGTTTAAAAGGGATCCGGATAGCATGTGTCTCAGGGTTGGGTTAGACGGTTTAACATGGATTCAGATAGCATGTGTCTCGGGGTTGGGTTAGACGTTGGTTTAACATGGTTCAGATAGCATTTGTCTCGAGGTTGGGTTAGACGTTGGTTTAACATGGATCCAGATAGCATGTGTCTCAGGGTTGGGTTAGACGGTTTAAAAGGGATCCGGATAGCATGTGTCTCAGGGTTGGGTTAGACGTTGGTTTAACATGGATTCAGATAGCATGTGTCTCAGGGTTGGGTTAGACGGTTTGACATGGATTCAGATAGCATGTGTCTCAGCGTTGGGTTGACAGTTTAACATGGATTCAGATAGCATGTGTCTCAGGGTTGGGTTAGACATTGTTTTAACATGGATTCAGATAGCATGTGTCTCAGGTTTGGGTTAGACGTTGGTTTAACACGGATTCAGATAGCATGTGTCTCAGTGTTGGGTTAGACGGTTTGACATGGATGCAGATAGCATGTGTCTCAGGGTTGGGTTACACGGTTTAAAAGGGATCCGGATAGCATGTGTCTCAGGGTTGGGTTAGACGGTTTAACATGGATTCAGATAGCATGTGTCTCGGGGTTGGGTTAGATGTTGGTTTAACATGGTTCAGATAGCATTTGTCTCGAGGTTGGGTTAGACGTTGGTTTAACATGGATCCAGATAGCATGTGTCTCAGGGTTGGGTTAGACGGTTTAAAAGGGATCCGGATAGCATGTGTCTCAGGGTTGGGTTAGACGTTGGTTTAACATGGATTCAGATAGCATGTGTCTCAGGGTTGGGTTAGACGGTTTGACATGGATTCAGATAGCATGTGTCTCAGCGTTGGGTTGACAGTTTAACATGGATTCAGATAGCATGTGTCTCAGGGTTGGGTTAGACATTGTTTTAACATGGATTCAGATAGCATGTGTCTCAGGTTTGGGTTAGACGGTTTAAAAGGGATCCGGATAGCATGTGTCTCAGGGTTGGGTTAGACGGTTTAACATGGATTCAAATAGCATGTGTCTCAGGGTTGGGTTAGACGTAGGTTTAACATGGATTCAGATAGCATGTGTCTCAGGGTTGGGTTAGACGGTTTAACATGGATTCAGATAGCATGTGTCTCAGCGTTGGGTTAGACGGTTTAACATGGATCGAGATTGCATGTGTCTCAGGGTTGGGTTAGATGGATTAACATGGATTCAGATAGCATGTGTCTCAGGGTTGGGTTAGACATTGGTTTAACATGGATTCAGATAGCATGTGTCTCAGGGTTGGGTTAGACGGTTTAACATGGATTCAAATAGCATGTGTCTCAGGGTTGGGTTAGACGTAGGTTTAACATGGATTCAGATAGCATGTGTCTCAGGGTTGGGTTAGACGGTTTAACATGGATTCAGATAGCATGTGTCTCAGCGTTGGGTTAGACGGTTTAACATGGATCGAGATTGCATGTGTCTCAGGGTTGGGTTAGATGGATTAACATGGATTCAGATAGCATGTGTCTCAGGGTTGGGTTAGACATTGGTTTAACATGGATTCAGATAGCATGTGTCTCAGGGTTGGGTTAGACGGTTTAAAAGGGATCCGGATAGCATGTGTCTCAGGTTTGGGTTAGACGTTGGTTTAACATGGATCCAGATAGCATGTGTCTCAGGGTTGTGTTAGACGGTTTAACATGGATTCAGATAGCATGTGACTCGGGGTTGGGTTAGATGTTGGTTTAACATGGATTCAGATAGCATGTGTCTCAGGGTTGGGTTAGACGGTTTAACATGGATTCAGATAGCATGTGTCTCAGCGTTGGGTTAGACGGTTTAAGAGGGATCCGGATAGCATGTGTCTCAGGGTTGGGTTAGATGTTGGTTTAACATGGATTCAGATAGCATGTGTCTCAGGGTTGGGTTAGACGTTGGTTTAACATGGATTCAGATAGCATGTGTCTCAGGGTTGGGTTAGACAGTTTAACATGGATTCAGATAGCATGAGTCTCAGCGTTGGGTTTGACAGTTTAACATGGATACAGATAGCATGTGTCTCAGCGTTGGGTTAGACAGTTTAACATGGATCCAGATAGCATGTGTCTCAGGGTTGGGTTAGACGGTTTAAAAGGGATCCGGATAGCATGTGTCTCAGGGTTGGGTTAGACGTTGGTTTTACATGGATCCAGATAGCATGTGTCTCAGGGTTGGGTTAGACGGTTTGACATGGATTCAGATAGCATGTGTCTCAGGGTTGGGTTAGATGGTTTAAAAGGGATCCGGATAGCATGTGTCTCAGGGTTGGGTTAGACGTTGGTTTAACATGGATTCAGATATTATGTGTCTCAGCGTTGGGTTAGACGGTTTAACATGGATCCAGATAGCATGTGTCTCAGGGTTGGGTTAGACGTTGGTTTAACATGGATTCAGATAGCATGTGTCTCGAGGTTGGGTTAGACGTTGGTTTAACATGGATCCAGATAGCATGTGTCTCAGCGTTGGGTTAGACGGTTTAACATGGATCCAGATAGCATGTGTCTCAGGGTTGGGTTAGACGTTGGTTTAACATGGATTCAGATAGCATGTGTCTCGAGGTTGGGTTAGACGTTGGTTTAACATGGATCCAGATAGCATGTGTCTCAGGGTTGGGTTAGACGGTTTAAAAGGGATCCGGATAGCATGTGTCTCAGGGTTGGGTTAGACGGTTTGACATGGATTCAGATAGCATGTGTCTCAGGGTTGGGTTAGACGGTTTGACATGGATTCAGATAGCATGTGTCTCAGGGTTGGGTTAGACGTTGGTTTAACATGTATTCAGATAGCATGTGTCTCAGGGTTGGGTTAGACGTTGGTTTAACATGGATTCAGATAGCATGTGTCTCAGGGTTGGGTTAGACGGTTTGACATGGATGCAGATAGCATGTGTCTCAGGGTTGGGTTACACGGTTTAAAAGGGATCCGGATAGCATGTGTCTCATGGTTGGGTTAGACGTTGGTTTAACATGGATTCAGATAGCATGTGTCTCAGGGTTGGGTTAGACGTTGGTTTAACATGAATCCAGATAGCATGTGTCTCAGGGTTGGGTTAGACGTTGGTTTAACATGGATTCAGATAGCATGTGTCTCAGGGTTGGGTTAGACGGTTTAACATGGATTCAGATATTATGTGTCTCAGCGTTGGGTTAGACGGTTTAACATGGATCCAGATAGCATGTGTCTCAGGGTTGGGTTTGACGGATTAACATGGATTCAGATAGCATGTGTCTCAGGGTTGGGTTAGAAGTTGGTTTAACACGGATTCAGATAGCATGTGTCTCAGGGTTGGTTAGACGGTTTAACATGGATTCAGATAGCATGTGACTCGGGGTTGGGTTAGACGGTTTAACATGGATCCAGATAGCATGTGTCTCAGGGTTGGGTTAGACGGTTTAAACATGGATACAGATAGCATGTGTCTCAGGGTTGGGTTAGACGTTGGTTTAACATGGATTCAGATAGCATGTGTCTCAGGGTTGGGTTAGATGTTGGTTTAACATGGATTCAGATAGCATGTGTCTCAGGGTTGGGTTAGACGGTTTAAAAGGGATCCGGATAGCATGTGTCTCAGGGTTGGGTTAGACGTTGGTTTAACATGGATTCAGATAGCATGTGTCTCAGGGTTGGGTTAGACGGTTTAAAAGGGATCCGGATAGCATGTGTCTCAGGGTTGGGTTAGATGTTGGTTTAACATGGATTCAGATAGCATGTGTCTCAGGGTTGGGTTAGACGGTTTAAAAGGGATCCGGATAGCATGTGTCTCAGGGTTGGGTTAGACGTTGGTTTAACATGGATCCAGATAGCATGTGTCTCAGGGTTGTGTTAGACGGTTTGACAAGGATTCAGATAGCATGTGTCTCAGGGTTGGGTTAGACGGTTTAAAAGGGATCCGGATAGCATGTGTCTCAGGGTTGGGTTAGACGGTGTAACATGGATTCAGATAGCATGTGTCTCAGGGTTGGGTTAGACGGTTTGGCATGGATTCAGATAGCATGTGTCTCAGGGTTGGGTTTGACGGATTAACATGGATTTAGATAGCATGTGTCTCAGGTTTGGGTTAGACGTTGGTTTAACATGGATTCAGATAGCATGTGTCTCAGGGTTGGGTTAGACGGTTTAACATGGATTCAGATAGCATGTGTCTCAGCGTTGGGTTAGACGGTTTAACATGGATCGAGATAGCATGTGTCTCAGGGTTGTGTTAGACGGTTTGACATGGATTCAGATAGCATGTGTCTCAGGGTTGGGTTAGACGGTTTAAAAGGGATCCGGATAGCATGTGTCTCAGGGTTGGGTTAGACGGTTTAACATGGATTCAGATAGCATGTGTCTCAGCGTTGGGTTAGACGGTTTAAAAGGGATCCGGATAGCATGTGTCTCAGGGTTGGGTTAGACGTTGGTTTAACATGGATTCAGATAGCATGTGTCTCAGGGTTGGGTTAGACGTTGGTTTAACATGGATTCAGATAGCATGTGTCTCGAGGTTGGGTTAGACGTTGGTTTAACATGGATCCAGATAGCATGTGTCTCAGGGTTGGGTTAGACGGTTTGAAATGGATTCAGATAGCATGTGTCTCAGGGTTGGGTTAGACGGTTTGACATGGATTCAGATAGCATGTGTCTCAGGGTTGGGTTAGACGTTGGTTTAACATGGATTCAGATAGCATGTGTCTCAGGGTTGGGTTAGACGTTGGTTTAACATGGATTCAGATAGCATGTGTCTCAGAGTTGGGTTAGACGGTTTGACATGGATGCAGATAGCATGTGTCTCAGGGTTGGGTTACACGGTTTAAAAGGGATCCGGATAGCATGTGTCTCATGGTTGGGTTAGACGTTGGTTTAACATGGATTCAGATAGCATGTGTCTCAGGGTTGGGTTAGACGTTGGTTTAACATGAATCCAGATAGCATGTGTCTCAGGGTTGGGTTAGACGGTTTAACATGGATTCAGATATTATGTGTCTCAGCGTTGGGTTAGACGGTTTAACATGGATCCAGATAGCATGTGTCTCAGGGTTGGGTTTGACGGATTAACATGGATTCAGATAGCATGTGTCTCAGGGTTGGGTTAGAAGTTGGTTTAACACGGATTCAGATAGCATGTGTCTCAGGGTTGGGTTAGATGTTGGTTTAACATGGATTCAGATAGCATGTGTCTCAGAGTTGGGTTAGACGGTTTGACATGGATGCAGATAGCATGTGTCTCAGGGTTGGGTTACACGGTTTAAAAGGGATCCGGATAGCATGTGTCTCATGGTTGGGTTAGACGTTGGTTTAACATGGATTCAGATAGCATGTGTCTCAGGGTTGGGTTAGACGTTGGTTTAACATGAATCCAGATAGCATGTGTCTCAGGGTTGGGTTAGACGGTTTAACATGGATTCAGATATTATGTGTCTCAGCGTTGGGTTAGACGGTTTAACATGGATCCAGATAGCATGTGTCTCAGGGTTGGGTTTGACGGATTAACATGGATTCAGATAGCATGTGTCTCAGGGTTGGGTTAGAAGTTGGTTTAACACGGATTCAGATAGCATGTGTCTCAGGGTTGGGTTAGACGGTTTAACATGGATTCAGATAGCATGTGACTCGGGGTTGGGTTAGACGGTTTAACATGGATCCAGATAGCATGTGTCTCAGGGTTGGGTTAGACGGTTTAAACATGGATACAGATAGCATGTGTCTCAGGGTTGGGTTAGACGTTGGTTTAACATGGATTCAGATAGCATGTGTCTCAGGGTTGGGTTAGATGTTGGTTTAACATGGATTCAGATAGCATGTGTCTCAGGGTTGGGTTAGACGGTTTAAAAGGGATCCGGATAGCATGTGTCTCAGGGTTGGGTTAGACGTTGGTTTAACATGGATTCAGATAGCATGTGTCTCAGGGTTGGGTTAGACGTTGGTTTAACATGGATTCAGATAGCATGTGTCTCAGGGTTGGGTTAGACGTTGGTTTAACATGGATTCAGATAGCATGTGTCTCAGAGTTGGGTTAGACGGTTTGACATGGATGCAGATAGCATGTGTCTCAGGGTTGGGTTACACGGTTTAACATGGATTCAGATAGCATGTGTCTCGGGGTTGGGTTAGACGTTGGTTTAACATGGTTCAGATAGCATTTGTCTCAAGGTTGGGTTAGACGTTGGTTTAACATGGATCCAGAATGCATGTGTCTCAGGGTTGGGTTAGACGTTTTAAAAGGGATCCGGATAGCATGTGTCTCAGGGTTGGGTTAGACGTTGGTTTAACATGGATTCAGATAGCATGTGTCTCAGGGTTGGGTTAGACGGTTTGACATGGATTCAGATAGCATGTGTCTCAGCGTTGGGTTGACAGTTTAACATGGATTCAGATAGCATGTGTCTCAGGGTTGGGTTAGACATTGTTTTAACATGGATTCAGATAGCATGTGTCTCAGGTTTGGGTTAGACGTTGGTTTAACACGGATTCAGATAGCATGTGTCTCAGTGTTGGGTTAGACGGTTTGACATGGATGCAGATAGCATGTGTCTCAGGGTTGGGTTACACGGTTTAAAAGGGATCCGGATAGCATGTGTCTCAGGGTTGGGTTAGACGGTTTAACATGGATTCAGATAGCATGTGTCTCGGGGTTGGGTTAGACGTTGGTTTAACATGGTTCAGATAGCATTTGTCTCGAGGTTGGGTTAGACGTTGGTTTAACATGGATCCAGATAGCATGTGTCTCAGGGTTGGGTTAGACGGTTTAAAAGGGATCCGGATAGCATGTGTCTCAGGGTTGGGTTAGACGTTGGTTTAACATGGATTCAGATAGCATGTGTCTCAGGGTTGGGTTAGACGGTTTGACATGGATTCAGATAGCATGTGTCTCAGCGTTGGGTTGACAGTTTAACATGGATTCAGATAGCATGTGTCTCAGGGTTGGGTTAGACATTGTTTTAACATGGATTCAGATAGCATGTGTCTCAGGTTTGGGTTAGACGTTGGTTTAACACGTATTCAGATAGCATGTGTCTCAGTGTTGGGTTAGACGGTTTAAAAGGGATCCGGATAGCATGTGTCTCAGGGTTGGGTTAGACGGTTTAACATGGATTCAAATAGCATGTGTCTCAGGGTTGGGTTAGACGTAGGTTTAACATGGATTCAGATAGCATGTGTCTCAGGGTTGGGTTAGACGGTTTAACATGGATTCAGATAGCATGTGTCTCAGCGTTGGGTTAGACGGTTTAACATGGATCGAGATTGCATGTGTCGAAGGGTTGGGTTAGATGGATTAACATGGATTCAGATAGCATGTGTCTCAGGGTTGGGTTAGACATTGGTTTAACATGGATTCAGATAGCATGTGTCTCAGGGTTGGGTTAGACGGTTTAACATGGATTCAGATAGCATGTGTCTCAGGGTTGGGTTAGACGGTTTAACATGGATTCAGATAGCATGTGTCTCAGGGTTGGGTTAGACGGTTTAAAAGGGATCCGGATAGCATGTGTCTCAGGTTTGGGTTAGACGTTGGTTTAACATGGATCCAGATAGCATGTGTCTCAGGGTTGTGTTAGACGGTTTAACATGGATTCAGATAGCATGTGACTCGGGGTTGGGTTAGATGTTGGTTTAACATGGATTCAGATAGCATGTGTCTCAGGGTTGGGTTAGACGGTTTAACATGGATTCAGATAGCATGTGTCTCAGCGTTGGGTTAGACGTTTTAAGAGGGATCCGGATAGCATGTGTCTCAGGGTTGGGTTAGATGTTGGTTTAACATGGATTCAGATAGCATGTGTCTCAGGGTTGGGTTAGACGTTGGTTTAACATGGATTCAGATAGCATGTGTCTCAGGGTTGGGTTAGACAGTTTAACATGGATTCAGATAGCATGAGTCTCAGCGTTGGGTTTGACAGTTTAACATGGATACAGATAGCATGTGTCTCAGCGTTGGGTTAGACAGTTTAACATGGATCCAGATAGCATGTGTCTCAGGGTTGGGTTAGACGGTTTAAAAGGGATCCGGATAGCATGTGTCTCAGGGTTGGGTTAGACGTTGGTTTTACATGGATCCAGATAGCATGTGTCTCAGGGTTGGGTTAGACGGTTTGACATGGATTCAGATAGCATGTGTCTCAGGGTTGGGTTAGATGGTTTAAAAGGGATCCGGATAGCATGTGTCTCAGGGTTGGGTTTGACGGATTAACATGGATTCAGATAGCATGTGTCTCAGGGTTGGGTTAGAAGTTGGTTTAACACGGATTCAGATAGCATGTGTCTCAGGGTTGGGTTAGACGGTTTAACATGGATTCAGATAGCATGTGACTCGGGGTTGGGTTAGACGTTGGTTTAACATGGATCCAGATAGCAAGTGTCTCAGGGTTGGGTTAGACGTTGGTTTAACATGGATTCAGATAGCATGTGTCTCAGGGTTGGGTTAGACGTTGGTTTTACATGAATCCAGATAGCATGTGTCTCAGGGTTGGGTTAGACGGTTTAACATGGATTCAGATAGCATGTGACTCGGGGTTGGGTTAGACGGTTTAACATGGATCCAGATAGCATGTGTCTCAGGGTTGGGTTAGACGGTTTGACATGGATTCAGATAGCATGTGTCTCAGTGTTGGGTTAGACGGTTTAAAAGGGATCCGGATAGCATGTGTCTCAGGTTTGGGTTAGAAGTTGGTTTAACATGGATTCAGATAGCATGTGTCTCGGGTTGGGTTAGACGTTGGTTTAACATGGATTCAGATAGCCTGTGTCTCAGGGTTGGGTTAGACGTTGGTTTAACATGAATCCAGATAGCATGTGTCTCAGGGTTGGGTTAGACGTTGGTTTACCATGGATTCAGATAGCATGTGTCTCAGGGTTGGGTTAGATGGTTTAAAAGGGATTCAGATAGCATGTGACTCGGGGTTGGGTTAGACGTTGGTTTAACATGGATTCAGATAGCATGTGTCTCAGGGTTGGGTTAGACGGTTTAACATGAATTCAAATAGCATGTGTCTTTAGGGTTGGGTTAGACGTTGGTTTAACATGGATTCAGATAGCATGTGTCTCAGCGTTGGGTTAGACGGTTTAACATGGATCGAGATTGCATGTGTCTCAGGGTTGGGTTAGACGGATTAACATGGATTCAGATAGCATGTGTCTCAGGGTTGGGTTAGACATTGGTTTAACATCGATTCAGATAGCATGTGTCTCAGGGTTGGGTTAGACGTTGGTTTGACATGGATGCAGATAGCATGTGTCTCAGGGTTGGGTTAGACGGTTTAACATGGATCCAGATAGCATGTTTCTCAGGGTTGGGTTAGACGTTAGTTTAACATGGATTAAGATAGCATGTGTCTCAGGGTTGGGTTAGATGTTGGTTTAACATGGATTCAGATAGCATGTGTCTCAGGGTTGGGTTAGACGGTTTAACATGGATTCAGAAAGCATGTGTCTCAGCGTTGGGTTAGACAGTTTAACATGTATCCAGATAGCATGTGTCTCAGGGTTGGGTTAGACGGTTAAACATGGATTCAGATAGCATGTGTCTCGGGTTGGGTTAGACGTTGGTTTAACATGGATTCAGATAGCATGTGTCTCGAGGTTGGGTTAGACTTTGGTATAACATGGATCCAGATAGCATGTGTCTCAGGGTTGGGTTAGACGGTTTAAAAGGGATCCGGATAGTATGTGTCTCAGGGTTGGGTTAGACGTTGGTTTAACATGAATCCAGATAGCATGTGTCTCAGGTTTGGGTTAGACGTTGGTTTCACATGGATTCAGATAGCATGTGTCTCAGGGTTGGGTTAGATGTTGGTTTAACATGGATTCAGATAGCATGTGTCTCAGGGTTGGCTTAGGTGGTTTAACATGGATTCAGATAGCTTGTTTCTCAGGGTTGGGTTAGACGGTTTAACATGGATTCAGATAGCATGTGTCTCAGTGTTGGGTTAGACGGTTTAACATGGATGCAGATAGCATGTGTCTCAGGGTTGGGTTAGACATTGGTTTAACATGGAATCAGATAGCATGTGTCTCAGGGTTGGGTTAGACGATGGTTTAACATGGATGCAGATAGCATGTGTCTCAGGGTTGGGTTAGATGGTTTAACATGGATTCAGATAGCATGTGTCTCAGGGTTGGGTTAGATGTTGGTTTAACATGGATTCAGATAGCATGTGTCTCAGGGTTGGGTTAGACGTTGGTTTAACATGGATTCAGATAGCATGTGTCTCAGGGTTGGGTTAGATGTTGGTTTAACATGGATTCAGATAGCATGTATCTCAGGGTTGGGTTAGACGTTGGTTTAACATGGATCCAGATAGCATGTGTCTCAGGTTTGCGTTAGACGGTGGTTTAACATGGATTCAGATAGCTTGTTTCTCAGGGTTGGTTTAGACGGTTTAACATGGATTCAGATAGCATGTGTCTCAGGGTTGGGTTAGATGGTTTAACTTGGATTCAGATAGCATGTGTCTCAGGTTTGGGCTAGACGTTGGTTTAACATGGATTCAGTTAGCATGTATCTCAGGGTTGGGTTAAATGTTGGTTTAACATGGATTCAGATAGCATTTGTCTCAGGGTTGGGTTAGACGTTGGTTTAACATGGATCCAGATAGCATGTGTCTCAGGTTTGGGTTAGACGTTGGTTTCACATGGATTCAGATAGCATGTGTCTCAGGGTTGGGTTAGATGTTGGTTTAACATGGATTCAGATAGCATGTGTCTCAGGGTTGGCTTAGGTGGTTTAACATGGATTCAGATAGCTTGTTTCTCAGGGTTGGGTTAGACGGTTTAACATGGATTCAGATAGCATGTGACTCGGGGTTGGGTTAGACGGTTTAAACATGGATACAGATAGCATGTGACTCGGGGTTGGGTTAGACGGTTTGACATGGATTCAGATAGCATGTGTCTCAGTGTTGGGTTAGACGGTTTAAAAGGGATCCGGATAGCATGTGTCTCAGGGTTGGGTTAGAAGTTGGTTTAACATGGATTCAGATAGCATGTGTCTCGGGTTGGGTTAGACGTTGGTTTAACATGGATTCAGATAGCCTGTGTCTCAGGGTTGGGTTAGACGTTGGTTTAACATGAATCCAGATAGCATGTGTCTCAGGGTTGGGTTAGACGTTGGTTTAACATGGATTCAGATAGCATGTGTCTCAGGGTTGGGTTAGATGGTTTAAAAGGGATTCACATAGCATGTGACTCGGGGTTGGGTTAGACGTTGGTTTAACATGGATTCAGATAGCATTTGTCTCAGGGTTGGGTTAGACGTTGGTTTAACATGGATCCAGATAGCATGTGTCTCAGGTTTGGGTTAGACGTTGGTTTCACATGGATTCAGATAGCATGTGTCTCAGGGTTGGGTTAGATGTTGGTTTAACATGGATTCAGATAGCATGTGTCTCAGGGTTGGCTTAGGTGGTTTAACATGGATTCAGATAGCTTGTTTCTCAGGGTTGGGTTAGACGGTTTAACATGGATTCAGATAGCATGTGACTCGGGGTTGGGTTAGACGGTTTAAACATGGATACAGATAGCATGTGACTCGGGGTTGGGTTAGACGGTTTGACATGGATTCAGATAGCATGTGTCTCAGTGTTGGGTTAGACGGTTTAAAAGGGATCCGGATAGCATGTGTCTCAGGGTTGGGTTAGAAGTTGGTTTAACATGGATTCAGATAGCATGTGTCTCGGGTTGGGTTAGACGTTGGTTTAACATGGATTCAGATAGCCTGTGTCTCAGGGTTGGGTTAGACGTTGGTTTAACATGAATCCAGATAGCATGTGTCTCAGGGTTGGGTTAGAAGTTGGTTTAACATGGATTCAGATAGCATGTGTCTCAGGGTTGGGTTAGATGGTTTAAAAGGGATTCACATAGCATGTGACTCGGGGTTGGGTTAGACGTTGGTTTAACATGGATTCAGATAGCATGTGTCTCAGGGTTGGGTTAGACGGTTTAACATGAATTCAAATAGCATGTGTCTTTAGGGTTGGGTTAGACGTTGGTTTAACATGGATTCAGATAGCATGTGACTCGGGGTTGGGTTAGACGTTGGTTTAACATGAATCCAGATAGCATGTGTCTCAGGGTTGGGTTAGACGTTGGTTTAACATGGATTCAGATAGCATGTGTCTCAGGGTTGGGTTAGATGGTTTAAAAGGGATTCAGATAGCATGTGACTCGGGGTTGGGTTAGACGTTGGTTTAACATGGATTCAGATAGCATGTGTCTCAGGGTTGGGTTAGACGGTTTAACATGAATTCAAATAGCATGTGTCTTTAGGGTTGTGTTAGACGTTGGTTTAACATGGATTCAGATAGCATGTGACTCGGGGTTGGGTTAGACGGTTTAACATGGATCCAGATAGCATGTGTCTCGGGGTTGGGTTAGACGGTTTAACATGGATCCAGATAGCATGTGTCTCAGGGTTGGGTTAGACGTTTGTTTTAACATGGATTCAGATAGCATGTGTCTCAGGGTTGGGTTAGACGTTGGTTTTACATGAATCCAGATAGCATGTGTCTTAGGGTTGGGTTAGACGGTTTAACATGGATCCAGATAGCATGTGACTCGGGGTTGGGTTAGACGGTTTAACATGGATTCAGATAGCATGTGTCTCAGGGTTGGGTTAGAAGTTGGTTTAACACGGATTCAGATAGCATGTGTCTCAGGGTTGGGTTAGACGTATTAACATGGATTCAGATAGCATGTGACTCGGGGTTGGGTTAGACGGTTTAACATGGATCCAGATAGCATGTGTCTCAGGGTTGGGTTAGACATTGGTTTAACATGGATTCAGATAGCATGTTTCTCAGGGTTGGGTTAGACGTTGGTTTTACATTAATCCAGATAGCATGTGTCTCAGGGTTGGGTTAGACGGTTTAACATGGATTCAGATAGCATGTGACTCGGGGTTGGGTTAGACGGTTTAACATGGATCCAGATAGCATGTGTCTCAGGGTTGGGTTAGACGGTTTGACATGGATTCAGATAGCATGTGTCTCAGTGTTGGGTTAGACGGTTTAAAAGGGATCCGGATAGCATGTGTCTCAGGGTTGGGTTAGAAGTTGGTTTAACATGGATTCAGATAGCATGTGTCTCGGGTTGGGTTAGACGTTGGTTTAACATGGATTCAGATAGCCTGTGTCTCAGGGTTGGGTTAGATGGTTTAAAAGGGATTCAGATAGCATGTGACTCGGGGTTGGGTTAGACGTTGGTTTAACATGGATTCATATAGCATGTGTCTCAGGGTTGGGTTAGACGGTTTAACATGGATCCAGATAGCATGTGTCTCAGGGTTGGGTTTGACGGATTAACATGGATTCAGATAGCATGTGTCTCAGGGTTGGGTTAGAAGTTGGTTTAACACGGATTCAGATAGCATGTGTCTCAGGGTTGGGTTAGACGGTTTAACATGGATTCAGATAGCATGTGACTCAGGGTTGGGTTAGACGGTTTAAAAGGGATCCGGATAGCATGTGTCTCGGGTTGGGTTAGACGTTGGTTTAACATGGATTCAGATAGCCTGTGTCTCAGGGTTGGGTTAGACGTTGGTTTAACATGAATCCAGATAGCATGTATCTCAGGGTTGGGTTAGACGTTGGTTTAACATGGATTCAGATAGCATGTGTCTCAGGGTTGGGTTAGATGGTTTAAAAGGGATTCAGATAGCATGTGACTCGGGGTTGGGTTAGACGTTGGTTTAACATGGATTCAGATAGCATGTGTCTCAGGGTTGGGTTAGACGGTTTAACATGAATTCAAATAGCATGTGTCTTTAGGGTTGGGTTAGACGTTGGTTTAACATGGATTCAGATAGCATGTGTCTCAGCGTTGGGTTAGACGGTTTAACATGGATCGAGATTGCATGTGTCTCAGGGTTTGGTTAGAAGTTGGTTTAACATGGATTCAGATAGCACGTGTCTCAGGGTTGGGTTAGACGGTTTAACATGGATTCAGATAGCATGTGACTCAGGGTTGGGTTAGACGGTTTAAAAGGGATCCGGATAGCATGTGTCTCGGGTTGGGTTAGACGTTGGTTTAACATGGATTCAGATAGCCTGTGTCTCAGGGTTGGGTTAGACGTTGGTTTAACATGAATCCAGATAGCATGTGTCTCAGGGTTGGGTTAGACGTTGGTTTAACATGGATTCAGATAGCATGTGTCTCAGGGTTGGGTTAGATGGTTTAAAAGGGATTCAGATAGCATGTGACTCGGGGTTGGGTTAGACGTTGGTTTAACATGGATTCAGATAGCATGTGTCTCAGGGTTGGGTTTGACGGATTAACATGGATTCAGATAGCATGTGTCTCAGGGTTGGGTTAGAAGTTGGTTTAACACGGATTCAGATAGCATGTGTCTCAGGGTTGGGTTAGACGGTTTAACATGGATTCAGATAGCATGTGACTCGGGGTTGGGTTAGACGTTGGTTTAACATGGATCCAGATAGCACGTGTCTCAGGGTTGGGTTAGACGTTGGTTTAACATGGATTCAGATAGCATGTGTCTCAGGGTTGGGTTAGACGTTGGTTTTACATGAATCCAGATAGCATGTGTCTCAGGGTTGGGTTAGACGGTTTAACATGGATTCAGATAGCATGTGACTCGGGGTTGGGTTAGACGGTTTAACATGGATCCAGATAGCATGTGTCTCAGGGTTGGGTTAGACGGTTTGACATGGATTCAGATAGCATGTGTCTCAGTGTTGGGGTAGACGGTTTAAAAGGGATCCGGATAGCATGTGTCTCAGGTTTGGGTTAGAAGTTGGTTTAACATGGATTCAGATAGCATGTATCTCGGTTTGGGTTAGACGTTGGTTTAACATGGATTCAGATAGCCTGTGTCTCAGGGTTGGGTTAGACGTTGGTTTAACATGAATCCAGATAGCATGTGTCTCAGGGTTGGGTTAGACGTTGGTTTAACATGGATTCAGATAGCATGTGTCTCAGGGTTGGGTTAGATGGTTTAAAAGGGATTCAGATAGCATGTGACTCGGGGTTGGGTTAGACGTTGGTTTAACATGCATTCAGATAGCATGTGTCTCAGGGTTGGGTTAGACGGTTTAACATGAATTCAAATAGCATGTGTCTTTAGGGTTGGGTTAGACGTTGGTTTAACATGGATTCAGATAGCATGTGTCTCAGCGTTGGGTTAGACGGTTTAACATGGATCGAGATTGCATGTGTCTCAGGGTTGGGTTAGACGGATTAACATGGATTCAGATAGCATGTGTCTCAGGGTTGGGTTAGACATTGGTTTAACATCGATTCAGATAGCATGTGTCTCAGGGTTGGGTTAGACGTTGGTTTGACATGGATGCAGATAGCATGTGTCTCAGGGTTGGGTTAGACGGTTTAACATGGATCCAGATAGCATGTGTCTCAGGGTTGGGTTAGACGTTAGTTTAACATGGATTAAGATAGCATGTGTCTCAGGGTTGGGTTAGATGTTGGTTTAACATGGATTCAGATAGCATGTGTCTCAGGGTTGGGTTAGACGGTTTAACATGGATTCAGAAAGCATGTGTCTCAGCGTTGGGTTAGACAGTTTAACATGGATCCAGATAGCATGTGTCTCAGCGTTGGGTTAGACGGTTAAACATGGATTCAGATAGCATGTGTCTCGGGTTGGGTTAGACGTTGGTTTAACATGGATTCAGATAGCATGTGTCTCGAGGTTGGGTTAGACTTTGGTATAACATGGATCCAGATAGCATGTGTCTCAGGGTTGGGTTAGACGGTTTAAAAGGGATCCGGATAGTATGTGTCTCAGGGTTGGGTTAGACGTTGGTTTAACATGAATCCAGATAGCATGTGTCTCAGGTTTGGGTTAGACGTTGGTTTCACATGGATTCAGATAGCATGTGTCTCAGGGTTGGGTTAGATGTTGGTTTAACATGGATTCAGATAACATGTGTCTCAGGGTTGGCTTAGGTGGTTTAACATGGATTCAGATAGCTTGTTTCTCAGGGTTGGGTTAGACGGTTTAACATGGATTCAGATAGCATGTGTCTCAGTGTTGGGTTAGACGGTTTAACATGGATGCAGATAGCATGTGTCTCAGGGTTGGGTTAGACATTGGTTTAACATGGATTCAGATAGCATGTGTCTCAGGGTTGGGTTAGACGATGGTTTAACATGGATGCAGATAGCATGTGTCTCAGGGTTGGGTTAGATGGTTTAACATGGATTCAGATAGCATGTGTCTCAGGGTTGGGTTAGATGTTGGTTTAACATGGATTCAGATAGCATGTGTCTCAGGGTTGGGTTAGACGTTGGTTTAACATGGATTCAGATAGCATGTGTCTCAGGGTTGGGTTAGATGTTGGTTTAACATGGATTCAGATAGCATGTATCTCAGGGTTGGGTTAGACGTTGGTTTAACATGGATCCAGATAGCATGTGTCTCAGGTTTGCGTTAGACGGTGGTTTAACATGGATTCAGATAGCTTGTTTCTCAGGGTTGGTTTAGACGGTTTAACATGGATTCAGATAGCATGTGTCTCAGGGTTGGGTTAGATGGTTTAACTTGGATTCAGATAGCATGTGTCTCAGGTTTGGGCTAGACGTTGGTTTAACATGGATTCAGTTAGCATGTATCTCAGGGTTGGGTTAAATGTTGGTTTAACATGGATCCAGATAGCATGTGTCTCAGGTTTGGGTTAGACGTTGGTTTCACATGGATTCAGATAGCATGTATCTCAGGGTTGGGTTAGATGTTGGTTTAACATGGATTCAGATAGCATGTGTCTCAGGTTTGGGTTAGACGTTGGTTTCACATGGATTCAGATAGCATGTGTCTCAGGGTTGGGTTAGATGTTGGTTTAACATGGATTCAGATAGCATGTGTCTCAGGGTTGGCTTAGGTGGTTTAACATGGATTCAGATAGCTTGTTTCTCAGGGTTGGGTTAGACGGTTTAACATGGATTCAGATAGCATGTGACTCGGGGTTGGGTTAGACGGTTTAAACATGGATACAGATAGCATGTGACTCGGGGTTGGGTTAGACGGTTTGACATGGATTCAGATAGCATGTGTCTCAGTGTTGGGTTAGACGGTTTAAAAGGGATCCGGATAGCATGTCTCAGGGTTGGGTTAGAAGTTGGTTTAACATGGATTCAGATAGCATGTGTCTCGGGTTGGGTTAGACGTTGGTTTAACATGGATTCAGATAGCCTGTGTCTCAGGGTTGGGTTAGACGTTGGTTTAACATGAATCCAGATAGCATGTGTCTCAGGGTTGGGTTAGACGTTGGTTTAACATGGATTCAGATAGCATGTGTCTCAGGGTTGGGTTAGATGGTTTAAAAGGGATTCAGATAGCATGTGACTCGGGGTTGGGTTAGACGTTGGTTTAACATGGATTCAGATAGCATGTGTCTCAGGGTTGGGTTAGACGGTTTAACATGAATTCAAATAGCATGTGTCTTTAGGGTTGGGTTAGACGTTGGTTTAACATGGATTCAGATAGCATGTGACTCGGGGTTGGGTTAGACGGTTTAACATGGATCCAGATAGCATGTGTCTCGGGGTTGGGTTAGACGGTTTAACATGGATCCAGATAGCATGTGTCTCAGGGTTGGGTTAGACGTTTGTTTTAACATGGATTCAGATAGCATGTGTCTCAGGGTTGGGTTAGACGTTGGTTTTACATGAATCCAGATAGCATGTGTCTCAGGGTTGGGTTAGACGGTTTAACATGGATCCAGATAGCATGTGACTCGGGGTTGGGTTAGACGGTTTAACATGGATTCAGATAGCATGTGTCTCAGGGTTGGGTTAGAAGTTGGTTTAACACGGATTCAGATAGCATGTGTCTCAGGGTTGGGTTAGACGTATTAACATGGATTCAGATAGCATGTGACTCGGGGTTGGGTTAGACGGTTTAACATGGATCCAGATAGCATGTGTCTCAGGGTTGGGTTAGACGTTGGTTTAACATGGATTCAGATAGCATGTGTCTCAGGGTTGGGTTAGACGTTGGTTTTACATGAATCCAGATAGCATGTGTCTCAGGGTTGGGTTAGACGGTTTAACATGGATTCAGATAGCATGTGACTCGGGGTTGGGTTAGACGGTTTAACATGGATCCAGATAGCATGTGTCTCAGGGTTGGGTTAGACGGTTTGACATGGATTCAGATAGCATGTGTCTCAGTGTTGGGTTAGACGGTTTAAAAGGGATCAGGATAGCATGTGTCTCAGGGTTGGGTTAGAAGTTGGTTTAACATGGATTCAGATAGCATGTGTCTCGGGTTGGGTTAGACGTTGGTTTAACATGGATTCAGATAGCCTGTGTCTCAGGGTTGGGTTAGATGGTTTAAAAGGGATTCAGATAGCATGTGACTCGGGGTTGGGTTAGACGTTGGTTTAACATGGATTCAGATAGCATGTGTCTCAGGGTTGGGTTAGACGGTTTAACATGAATTCAAATAGCATGTGTCTTTAGGGTTGGGTTAGACGTTGGTTTAACATGGATTCAGATAGCATGTGTCTCAGCGTTGGGTTAGACGGTTTAACATGGATCGAGATTGCATGTGTCTCAGGGTTGGGTTAGACGGATTAACATGGATTCAGATAGCATGTGTCTCAGGGTTGGGTTAGACATTGGTTTAACATCGATTCAGATAGCATGTGTCTCAGGGTTGGGTTAGACGTTGGTTTGACATGGATGCAGATAGCATGTGTCTCAGGGTTGGGTTATACGGTTTAACATGGATCCAGATAGCATGTGTCTCAGGGTTGGGTTAGACGTTAGTTTAACATGGATTAAGATAGCATGTGTCTCAGGGTTGGGTTAGATGTTGGTTTAACATGGATTCAGATAGCATGTGTCTCAGGGTTGGGTTAGACGGTTTAACATGGATTCAGAAAGCATGTGTCTCAGCATTGGGTTAGACAGTTTAACATGGATCCAGATAGCATGTGTCTCAGCATTGGGTTAGACAGTTAAACATGGATTCAGATAGCATGTGTCTCGGGTTGGGTTAGACGTTGGTTTAACATGGATTCAGATAGCATGTGTCTCGAGGTTGGGTTAGACTTTGGTATAACATGGATCCAGATAGCATGTGTCTCAGGGTTGGGTTAGACGGTTTAAAAGGGATCCGGATAGTATGTGTCTCAGGGTTGGGTTAGACGTTGGTTTAACATGAATCCAGATAGCATGTGTCTCAGGTTTGGGTTAGACGTTGGTTTCACATGGATTCAGATAGCATGTGTCTCAGGGTTGGTTTAGATGTTGGTTTAACATGGATTCAGATAGCTTGTTTCTCAGGGTTGGCTTAGGTGGTTTAACATGGATTCACATAGCTTGTTTCTCAGGGTTGGGTTAGACGGTTTAACATGGATTCAGATAGCATGTGTCTCAGTGTTGGGTTAGATGGTTTAACATGGATGCAGATAGCATGTGTCTCAGGGTTGGGTTAGACATTGGTTTAACATGGATTCAGATAGCATGTGTCTCAGGGTTGGGTTAGACGATGGTTTAACATGGATGCAGATAGCATGTGTCTCAGGGTTAGGTTAGATGGTTTAACATGGATTCAGATAGCATGTGTCTCAGGGTTGGGTTAGATGTTGGTTTAACATGGATTCAGATAGCATGTGTCTCAGGGTTGGGTTAGACGTTGGTTTAACATGGATTCAGATAGCATGTGTCTCAGGGTTGGGTTAGATGTTGGTTTAACATGGATTCAGATAGCATGTATCTCAGGGTTGTGTTAGACGGTGGTTTAACATGGATTCAGATAGCTTGTTTCTCAGGGTTGGTTTAGACGGTTTAACATGGATTCAGATAGCATGTGTCTCAGGGTTGGGTTAGATGGTTTAACTTGGATTCAGATAGCATGTGTCTCAGGTTTGGGTTAAATGTTGGTTTAACATGGATTCAGATAGCATTTGTCTCAGGGTTGGGTTAGACGTTGGTTTAACATGGATCCAGATAGCATGTGTCTCAGGTTTGGGTTAGACGTTGGTTTCACATGGATTCAGATAGCATGTGTCTCAGCGTTGGGTTAGACGGTTTAAAAGGGATCCGGATAGCATGTGTCTCAGGGTTGGGTTAGACGGTTTAACATGGATTCAAATAGCATGTGTCTCAGGGTTGGGTTAGACGGTTTAACATGGATTCAGATAGCATGTGTCTCAGGGTTGGGTTAGACGATTTGACATGGATGCAGATAGCATGTGTCTCAGGGTTGGGTTACACGGTTTAAAAGGGATACGGATAGCATGTGTCTCATGGTTAGGTTAGACATTGGTTTAACATGGATCCAGATAGCATGTGTCTCAGGTTTGCGTTAGACGGTGGTTTAACATGGATTCAGATAGCTTGTTTCTCAGGGTTGGGTAAGACGGTTTAACATGGATTCAGATAGCATGTGTCTCAGGGTTGGGTTAGATGGTTTAACTTGGATTCAGATAGCATGTGTCTCAGGTTTGGGTTAGACGTTGGTTTAACATGGATTCAGTTAGCATGTATCTCAGGGTTGGGTTAAATGTTGGTTTAACATGGATTCAGATAGCATTTGTCTCAGGGTTGGGTTAGATGGTTTAAAAGGGATTCAGATAGCATGTGACTCAGGGTTGGGTTAGACGTTGGTTTAACATGGATTCAGATAGCATGTGTCTCAGGGTTGGGTTAGACGGTTTAACATGAATTCAAATAGCATGTGTCTTTAGGGTTGGGTTAGACGTTGGTTTAACATGGATTCAGATAGCATGTGTCTCAGCGTTGGGTTAGACGGTTTAACATGGATCGAGATTGCATGTGTCTCAGGGTTGGGTTAGACGGATTAACATGGATTCAGATAGCATGTGTCTCAGGGTTCGGTTAGACATTGGTTTAACATCGATTCAGATAGCATGTTTCTCAGGGTTGGGTTAGACGTTGGTTTGACATGGATGCAGATAGCATGTGTCTCAGGGTTGGGTTATACGGTTTAACATGGATCCAGATAGCATGTGTCTCAGGGTTGGGTTAGACGTTAGTTTAACATGGATTAAGATAGCATGTGTCTCAGGGTTGGGTTAGATGTTGGTTTAACATGGATTCAGATAGCATGTGTCTCAGGGTTGGGTTAGACGGTTTAACATGGATTCAGAAAGCATGTGTCTCAGCGTTGGGTTAGACAGTTTAACATGGATCCAGATAGCATGTGTCTCAGCGTTGGGTTAGACAGTTAAACATGGATTCAGATAGCATGTGTCTCGGGTTGGGTTAGACGTTGGTTTAACATGGATTCAGATAGCATGTGTCTCGAGGTTGGGTTAGACTTTGGTATAACATGGATCCAGATAGCATGTGTCTCAGGGTTGGGTTAGACGGTTTAAAAGGGATCCGGATAGTATGTGTCTCAGGGTTGGGTTAGACGTTGGTTTAACATGAATCCAGATAGCATGTGTCTCAGGTTTGGGTTAGACGTTGGTTTCACATGGATTCAGATAGCATGTGTCTCAGGGTTGGTTTAGATGTTGGTTTAACATGGATTCAGATAGCATGTGTCTCAGGGTTGGCTTAGGTGGTTTAACATGGATTCAGATAGCTTGTTTCTCAGGTTTTGGGTTAGACGGTTTAACATGGATTCAGATAGCATGTGTCTCAGTGTTGGGTTAGATGGTTTAACATGGATGCAGATAGCATGTGTCTCAGGGTTGGGTTAGACATTGGTTTAACATGGATTCAGATAGCATGTGTCTCAGGGTTGGGTTAGACGATGGTTTAACATGGATGCAGATAGCATGTGTCTCAGGGTTGGGTTAGATGGTTTAACATGGATTCAGATAGCATGTGTCTCAGGGTTGGGTTAGATGTTGGTTTAACATGGATTCAGATAGCATGTGTCTCAGGGTTGGGTTAGACGTTGGTTTAACATGGATTCAGATAGCATGTGTCTCAGGGTTGGGTTAGATGTTGGTTTAACATGGATTCAGATAGCATGTATCTCAGGGTTGCGTTAGACGGTGGTTTAACATGGATTCAGATAGCTTGTTTCTCAGGGTTGGTTTAGACGGTTTAACATGGATTCAGATAGCATGTGTCTCAGGGTTGGGTTAGATGGTTTAACTTGGATTCAGATAGCATGTGTCTCAGGTTTGGGTTAGACGTTTGTTTAACATGGATTCAGTTAGCATGTATCTCAGGGTTGGGTTAAATGTTGGTTTAACATGGATTCAGATAGCATTTGTCTCAGGGTTGGGTTAGACGTTGGTTTAACATGGATCCAGATAGCATGTTTCTCAGGTTTGGGTTAGACGTTGGTTTCACATGGATTCAGATAGCATGTGTCTCAGGGTTGGCTTAGGTGGTTTAACATGGATTCAGATAGCTTGTTTCTCAGGGTTGGGTTAGACGGTTTAAAAGGGATCCGGATAGCATGTGTCTCAGGGTTGGGTTAGACGGTTTAACATGGATTCAAATAGCATGTGTCTCAGGGTTGGGTTAGACGGTTTAACATGGATTCAGATAGCATGTGTCTCAGGGTTGGGTTAGACGGTTTAACATGGATTCAGATAGCATGTGTCTCAGGGTTGGGTTAGACGATTTGACATGGATGCAGATAGCATGTGTCTCAGGGTTGGGTTACACGGTTTAAAAGGGATCCGGATAGCATGTGTCTCATGGTTAGGTTAGACGTTGGTTTAACATGGATCCAGATAGCATGTGTCTCAGGTTTGCGTTAGACGATGGTTTAACATGGATTCAGATAGCTTGTTTCTCAGGGTTGGGTTAGACGGTTTAACATGGATTCAGATAGCATGTGTCTCAGGGATGGGTTAGATGGTTTAACTTGGATTCAGATAGCATGTGTCTCAGGTTTGGGTTAGACGTTGGTTTAACATGGATTCAGTTAGCATGTATCTCAGGGTTGGGTTAAATGTTGGTTTAACATGGATTCAGATAGCATTTGTCTCAGGGTTGGGTTAGACGTTGGTTTAACATGGATCCAGATAGCATGTGTCTCAGGTTTGGGTTAGACGTTGGTTTCACATGGATTCAGATAGCATGTGTCTCAGGGTTGGGTTAGATGTTGGTTTAACATGGATTCAGATAGCATGTGTCTCAGGGTTGGCTTAGGTGGTTTAACATGGATTCAGATAGCTTGTTTCTCAGGGTTGGGTTAGACGGTTTGACATGGATGCAGATAGCATGTGTCTCAGGGTTGGGTTACACGGTTTAAAAGGGATCCGGATAGCATGTGTCTCATGGTTAGGTTAGACGTTGGTTTAACATGGATTCAGATAGCTTGTGTCTCAGGGTTGGGTTAGACGTTGGTTTAACATGAATCCAGATAGCATGTGTCTCAGGGTTGGGTTAGACGTTGGTTTAACATGGATCCAGATAGCATGTGTCTCAGCGCTGGGTTAGACAGTTTAACATGGATCCAGATAGCATGTGTCTCGGGGTTGGGTTAGACGTTGGTTTAACATGGATTCAGATATCTTGTGTCTCAGGGTTGGGTTAGACGTTGGTTGAACATGGATTCAGATAGCATGTGTCTCAGGGTTGGGTTAGACGATGGTTTAACATGGATGCAGATAGCATGTGTCTCAGGGTTGGGTTAGATGTTGGTTTAACATGGATTCAGATAGCATGTGTCTCAGGGTTGGGTTAGACGTTGGTTTAACATGGATTCAGATAGCATGTGTCTCAGGGTTGGGTTAGATGTTGGTTTAACATGGATTCAGATAGCATGTGTCTCAGGGTTGGGTTAGACGTTGGTTTAACATGGATTCAGATAGCATGTGTCTCAGGTTTGCGTTAGACGGTGGTTTAACATGGATTCAGATAGCTTGTTTCTCAGGGTTGGGTTAGACGGTTTAACATGGATTCAGATAGCATGTGTCTCAGGGTTGGGTTAGATGGTTTAAATTGGATTCAGATAGCATGTGTCTCAGGTGTGGGTTAGACGTTGGTTTAACATGGATTCAGTTAGCATGTATCTCAGGGTTTGGTTAAATGTTGGTTTAACATGGATTCAGATAGCATTTGTCATAGGGTTGGGTTAGACGTTGGTTTAACATGGATCCAGATAGCATGTGTCTCAGGTTTGGGTTAGACGTTGGTTTCACATGGATTCAGATAGCATGTGTCTCAGGGTTGGGTTAGATGTTGGTTTAACATGGATTCAGATAGCACGTGTCTCAGGGTTGGCTTAGGTGGTTTAACATGGATTCAGATAGCTTGTTTCTCAGGGTTGGGTTAGACGGTTTAACATGGATTCAGATAGCATGTGACTCGGGGTTGGGTTAGACGGTTTAAACATGGATACAGATAGCATGTGTCTCAGGGTTGGGTTAGACGGTTTAAAAGGGATCCGGATAGCATGTGTCTCAGGGTTGGGTTAGACGGTTTAACATGGATCGAGATTGCATGTGTCTCAGGGTTGGGTTAGACGGATTAACATGGATTCAGATAGCATGTGTCTCAGGGTTGGGTTAGACATTGGTTTAACATGGATTCAGATAGCATGTGTCCCAGGGTTGGGTTAGACGGTTTAAACATGGATACAGATAGCATGTGTCTCAGGGTTGGGTTAGACGGTTTAAAAGGGATCCGGATAGCATGTGTCTCAGGGTTGGGTTAGACGGTTTAACATGGATCGAGATTGCATGTGTCTCAGGGTTGGGTTAGACGGATTAACATGGATTCAGATAGCATGTGTCTCAGGGTTGGGTTAGACATTGGTTTAACATGGATTCAGATAGCATGTGTCTCGGAGTTGGGTTAGACGGTTTAAAAGGGATCTGGATAGCATGTGTCTCAGGGTTGGGTTAGACGTTGGTTTAACATGGATTCAGATAGCATGTGTCTCAGGGTTGGGCTAGACGGTTTAACATGGATCCAGATAGCATGTGTCTCAGGGTTGGGTTAGATGTTAGTTTAACATGATTAAGATAGCATGTGTCTCAGCGTTGGGTTAGACAGTTTAACATGGATTCAGATAGCATGTGTCTCAGCGTTGAGTTAGACAGTTTAACATGGATCCAGATAGCATGTGTCTCAGGGTTGGGTTAGACGGTTAAACATGGATTCAGATAGCATGTGTCTCGGGTTGGGTTAGACGTTGGTTTAACATGGATTCAGATAGCATGTGTCTCGAGGTTGGGTTAGACGTTGGTTTAACATGGATCCAGATAGCATGTGTCTCAGGGTTGGGTTAGACGGTTTAAAAGGGATCCGGATAGCATGTGTCTCAGGGTTGGGTTAGACGTTGGTTTAACATGGATTCAGATTGCATGTGTCTCAGGGTTGGGTTAGACGGTTTGACATGGATTCAGATAGCATGTGTCTCAGCGTTGGGTTAGACGGTTTAACATGGATTAAATAGCATGTGTCTCAGGGTTTGGTTAGACGGTTTGACATGGATTCAGATAGCATGTGTCTCTGGGTTGGGTTAGACGTTGGTTTAACATGGATTCAGATAGTATGTGTCTCAGGGTTGGGTTAGACGTTGGTTTAACATGAATCCAGATAGCATGTGTCTCAGGGTTGGGTTAGACGGTTTAACATAGATTCAGATAGCATGTGACTCGGGGTTAGGTTAGACGGTTTAACATGGATCCAGATAGCATGTGTCTCAGGGTTGTGTTAGACGGTTTAACATGGATTCAGATAGCATGTGTCTCAGGGTTGGGTTAGACGGTTTGACATGGATTCAGATAGCATGTGTCTCAGGGTTGGGTTAGACGGTTTAAAAGGGATCCGGATAGCATGTGTCTCAGGGTTGGGTTAGAAGTTGGTTTAACATGGATTCAGATAGTATGTGTCTCAGGGTTGGGTTAGACGTTGGTTTAACATGGATTCAGATAGCCTGTGTCTCAGGGTTGGGTTAGACGTTGGTTTAACATGAATCCAGATAGCATGTGTCTCAGGGTTGGGTTAGACGTTGGTTTAACATGGATTCAGATAGCATGTGTCTCAGCATTGGGATAGACGGTTTAACATGGATTCAGATAGCATGTGACTCGGGGTTGGGTTAGACGGTTTGACATGGATCCAGATAGCATGTGTCGCAGGGTTGGGTTAGACGTTGGTTTAACATGGATTCAGATAGCATGTGTCTCAGTGTTGGGTTAGACGGTTTAACATGGATTCAGATAGCATGTGTCTCAGGGTTGGGTTAGACGTTTGTTTAACATGGATTCAGATAGCATGTGTCTCAGGGTTGGTTTAACATGGATCCGGATAGTATGTGTCTCAGGGTTGGTTGATTATGTTTAACATGGATTCAGATAGCATGTGTCTCAGGGTTGGGTTAGACGTTGGTTTAACATGGATTCAGATATCTTGTGTCTCAGGGTTGGGTTAGACGTTGGTTGAACATGGATTCAGATCGCTAGTCTCAGGGTTGGATTAGACGCTGGTTTAACATGGATCCAGATAGCATTTGTCTCAGTGTTGGGTTAGACGGTTTAACATGGATTCAGATAGCATGTGTCTCAGTGTTGGGTTAGACGGTTTAACATGGATGCAGATAGCATGTGTCTCAGGGTTGGGTTAGACGATGGTTTAACATGGATGTAGATAGCATGTGTCTCAGGGTTGGGTTAGATGGTTTAACATGGATTCAGATAGCATGTGTCTCAGGGTTGGGTTAGATGTTGGTTTAACATGGATTCAGATAGCATGTATCTCAGGGTTGGGTTAGACGTTGGTTTAACATGGATCCAGATAGCATGTGTCTCAGGTTTGCGTTAGACGTTGGTTTAACATGGATTCAGATAGCTTGTTTCTCAGGGTTGGGTTAGACGGTTTAACATGGATTCAGATAGCATGTGTCTCAGGGTTGGGTTAGATGGTTTAACATGGATTCAGATAGCATGTGTCTCATGGTTGGGTTAGACGTTGGTTTAACATGGATTCAGATAGCATGTGTCTCAGGGTTGGGTTAGACGTTGGTTTAACATGGATTCAGATAGCATGTGTCTCAGGGTTGAGTTTGACGGTTTAACATGGATCCAGATAGCATGTGTCTCAGTGTTGGGTTAGACGGTTTAACATGGATTCAGATAGCATGTGTCTCAGTGTTGGGTTAGACGGTTTAACATGGATGCAGATAGCATGTGTCTCAGGGTTGGGTTAGACGATGGTTTAACATGGATGCAGATAGCATGTGTCTCAGGGTTGGGTTAGATGGTTTAACATGGATTCAGATAGCATGTGTCTCAGGGTTGGGTTAGATGTTGGTTTAACATGGATTCAGATAGCATGTGTCTCAGGGTTGGGTTAGACGTTGGTTTAACATGGATTCAGATAGCATGTGTCTCAGGGTTGGGTTAGATGTTGGTTTAACATGGATTCAGATAGCATGTATCTCAGGGTTGGGTTAGACGTTGGTTTAACATGGATCCAGATAGCATGTGTCTCAGGTTTGCGTTAGACGTTGGTTTAACATGGATTCAGATAGCTTGTTTCTCAGGGTTGGGTTAGACGGTTTAACATGGATTCAGATAGCTTGTTTCTCAGGGTTGGGTTAGACGGTTTAACATGGATTCAGATAGCATGTGTCTCAGGGTTGGGTTAGATGGTTTAACATGGATTCAGATAGCATGTGTCTCAGGGTTGGGTTAGACGTTGGTTTAACATGGATTCAGATAGCATGTGTCTCAGGGTTGGGTTAGACGTTGGTTTAACATGGATTCAGATAGCATGTGTCTCAGGGTTGAGTTTGACGGTTTAACATGGATCCAGATAGCATGTGTCTCAGTGTTGGGTTAGACGGTTTAACATGGATTCAGATAGCATGTGTCTCAGTGTTGGGTTAGACGGTTTAACATGGATGCAGATAGCATGTGTCTCAGGGTTGGGTTAGACGATGGTTTAACATGGATGCAGATAGCATGTGTCTCAGGGTTGGGTTAGATGGTTTAACATGGATTCAGATAGCATGTGTCTCAGGGTTGGGTTAGATGTTGGTTTAACATGGATTCAGATAGCATGTGTCTCAGGGTTGGGTTAGACGTTGGTTTAACATGGATTCAGATAGCATGTGTCTCAGGGTTGGGTTAGATGTTGGTTTAACATGGATTCAGATAGCATGTATCTCAGGGTTGGGTTAGACGTTGGTTTAACATGGATCCAGATAGCATGTGTCTCAGGTTTGCGTTAGACGTTGGTTTAACATGGATTCAGATAGCTTGTTTCTCAGGGTTGGGTTAGACAGTTTAACATGGATTCAGATAGCTTGTTTCTCAGGGTTGGGTTAGACGGTTTAACATGGATTCAGATAGCATGTGTCTCAGGGTTGGGTTAGATGGTTTAACATGGATTCAGATAGCATGTGTCTCAGGGTTGGGTTAGACGTTGGTTTAACATGGATTCAGATAGCATGTGTCTCAGGGTTGGGTTAGACGTTGGTTTAACATGGATTCAGATAGCATGTGTCTCAGGGTTGAGTTTGACGGTTTAACATGGATCCAGATAGCATGTGTCTCAGTGTTGGGTTAGACGGTTTAACATGGATTCAGATAGCATGTGTCTCAGGGTTGGGTTAGACATTGGTTTAACATGGATTCAGATAGCATGTGTCTCAGGGTTGGGTTAGACGTTGGTTTAAGATGGATGCAGATAGCATGTGTCTCAGGGTTGGGTTAGACGTTGGTTTAACATGGATTCAGATAGCATGTGTCTCAGGGTTGGGTTAGACGTTGGTTTAAGATGGATGCAGATAGCATGTGTCTCATGGTTGGGTTAGACGGTTTAACATGGATCTAGATAGCATGTGTCTCAGGGTTGGGTTAGACGTTGGTTTAACATGGATTCAGATAGCATGTGTCTCAGTGTTGGGTTAGACAGTTTAACATGGATTCAGATAGCATGTGTCTCAGGGTTGGGTTAGATGTTGGTTTAAGATGGATGCAGATAGCATGTGTCTCATGGTTGGGTTAGACGGTTTAACATGGATCCAGATAGCATGTGTCTCAGGGTTGGGTTAGACGTTTGTTTAACATGTATTCAGATAGCATGTGTCTCAGGGTTGGTTTAACATGGATCCGGATAGTATGTGTCTCAGGGTTGGTTGATTAGGTTCAACATGGATTCAGATAGCATGTGTCTCAGGGTTGGGTTAGACGTTGGTTTAACATGGATTCAGATATCTTGTGTCTCAGGGTTGGGTTAGACGTTGGTTGAACATGGATTCAGATCGCTAGTCTCAGGGTTGGATTAGACGTTGGTTTAACATGGATCCAGATAGCATGTGTCTCAGTGTTGGGTTAGACGGTTTAACATGGATTCAGATAGCATGTGTCTCAGTGTTGGGTTAGACGGTTTAACATGGATGCAGATAGCATGTGTCTCAGGGTTGGGTTAGACATTGGTTTAACATGGATTCAGATAGCATGTGTCTCAGGGTTGGGTTAGACGATGGTTTAACATGGATGCAGATAGCATGTGTCTCAGGGTTGGGTTAGATGGTTTAACATGGATTCAGATAGCATGTGTCTCAGGGTTGGGTTAGATGTTGGTTTAACATGGATTCAGATAGCATGTGTCTCAGGGTTGGGTTAGATGTTGGTTTAACATGGATTCAGATAGCATGTGTCTCAGGGTTGGGTTAAGACGTTGGTTTAACATGGATTCAGATAGCATGTATCTCGGGGTTGGGTTAGACGTTGGTTTAACATGGATCCAGATAGCATGTGTCTCAGGTTTGCGTTAGACGTTGGTTTAACATGGATTCAGATAGCTTGTGTCTCAGGGTTGGGTTAGATGGTTTAACTTGGATTCAGATAACATGTGTCTCAGGTTTGGGTTAGACGTTGGTTTAACATGGATTCAGTTAGCATGTATCTCAGGGTTGGGTTAAATGTTGGTTTAACATGGATTCAGATAGCTTGTTTCTCAGGGTTGGGTTAGACGGTTTAACATGGATTCAGATAGCATGTGTCTCAGGGTTGGGTTAGATGGTTTAACATGGATTCAGATAGCATGTGTCTCAGGGTTGGGTTAGACGTTGGTTTAACATGGATTCAGATAGCATGTGTCTCAGGGTTGGGTTAGACGTTGGTTTAACATGGATTCAGATAGCATGTGTCTCAGGGTTGAGTTTGACGGTTTAACATGGATCCAGATAGCATGTGTCTCAGTGTTGGGTTAGACGGTTTAACATGGATTCAGATAGCATGTGTCTCAGTGTTGGGTTAGACGGTTTAACATGGATGCAGATAGCATGTGTCTCAGGGTTGGGTTAGACGATGGTTTAACATGGATGCAGATAGCATGTGTCTCAGGGTTGGGTTAGATGGTTTAACATGGATTCAGATAGCATGTGTCTCAGGGTTGGGTTAGATGTTGGTTTAACATGGATTCAGATAGCATGTGTCTCAGGGTTGGGTTAGACGTTGGTTTAACATGGATTCAGATAGCATGTGTCTCAGGGTTGGGTTAGATGTTGGTTTAACATGGATTCAGATAGCATGTATCTCAGGGTTGGGTTAGACGTTGGTTTAACATGGATCCAGATAGCATGTGTCTCAGGTTTGCGTTAGACGTTGGTTTAACATGGATTCAGATAGCTTGTTTCTCAGGGTTGGGTTAGACAGTTTAACATGGATTCAGATAGCTTGTTTCTCAGGGTTGGGTTAGACGGTTTAACATGGATTCAGATAGCATGTGTCTCAGGGTTGGGTTAGATGGTTTAACATGGATTCAGATAGCATGTGTCTCAGGGTTGGGTTAGACGTTGGTTTAACATGGATTCAGATAGCATGTGTCTCAGGGTTGGGTTAGACGTTGGTTTAACATGGATTCAGATAGCATGTGTCTCAGGGTTGAGTTTGACGGTTTAACATGGATCCAGATAGCATGTGTCTCAGTGTTGGGTTAGACGGTTTAACATGGATTCAGATAGCATGTGTCTCAGGGTTGGGTTAGACATTGGTTTAACATGGATTCAGATAGCATGTGTCTCAGGGTTGGGTTAGACGTTGGTTTAAGATGGATGCAGATAGCATGTGTCTCAGGGTTGGGTTAGACGTTGGTTTAACATGGATTCAGATAGCATGTGTCTCAGGGTTGGGTTAGACGTTGGTTTAAGATGGATGCAGATAGCATGTGTCTCATGGTTGGGTTAGACGGTTTAACATGGATCTAGATAGCATGTGTCTCAGGGTTGGGTTAGACGTTGGTTTAACATGGATTCAGATAGCATGTGTCTCAGTGTTGGGTTAGACAGTTTAACATGGATTCAGATAGCATGTGTCTCAGGGTTGGGTTAGATGTTGGTTTAAGATGGATGCAGATAGCATGTGTCTCATGGTTGGGTTAGACGGTTTAACATGGATCCAGATAGCATGTGTCTCAGGGTTGGGTTAGACGTTTGTTTAACATGTATTCAGATAGCATGTGTCTCAGGGTTGGTTTAACATGGATCCGGATAGTATGTGTCTCAGGGTTGGTTGATTAGGTTCAACATGGATTCAGATAGCATGTGTCTCAGGGTTGGGTTAGACGTTGGTTTAACATGGATTCAGATATCTTGTGTCTCAGGGTTGGGTTAGACGTTGGTTGAACATGGATTCAGATCGCTAGTCTCAGGGTTGGATTAGACGTTGGTTTAACATGGATCCAGATAGCATGTGTCTCAGTGTTGGGTTAGACGGTTTAACATGGATTCAGATAGCATGTGTCTCAGTGTTGGGTTAGACGGTTTAACATGGATGCAGATAGCATGTGTCTCAGGGTTGGGTTAGACATTGGTTTAACATGGATTCAGATAGCATGTGTCTCAGGGTTGGGTTAGACGATGGTTTAACATGGATGCAGATAGCATGTGTCTCAGGGTTGGGTTAGATGGTTTAACATGGATTCAGATAGCATGTGTCTCAGGGTTGGGTTAGATGTTGGTTTAACATGGATTCAGATAGCATGTGTCTCAGGGTTGGGTTAGATGTTGGTTTAACATGGATTCAGATAGCATGTGTCTCAGGGTTGGGTTAAGACGTTGGTTTAACATGGATTCAGATAGCATGTATCTCGGGGTTGGGTTAGACGTTGGTTTAACATGGATCCAGATAGCATGTGTCTCAGGTTTGCGTTAGACGTTGGTTTAACATGGATTCAGATAGCTTGTGTCTCAGGGTTGGGTTAGATGGTTTAACTTGGATTCAGATAACATGTGTCTCAGGTTTGGGTTAGACGTTGGTTTAACATGGATTCAGTTAGCATGTATCTCAGGGTTGGGTTAAATGTTGGTTTAACATGGATTCAGATAGCTTGTTTCTCAGGGTTGGGTTAGACGGTTTAACATGGATTCAGATAGCATGTGTCTCAGGGTTGGGTTAGATGGTTTAACATGGATTCAGATAGCATGTGTCTCAGGGTTGGGTTAGACGTTGGTTTAACATGGATTCAGATAGCATGTGTCTCAGGGTTGGGTTAGACGTTGGTTTAACATGGATTCAGATAGCATGTGTCTCAGGGTTGAGTTTGACGGTTTAACATGGATCCAGATAGCATGTGTCTCAGTGTTGGGTTAGACGGTTTAACATGGATTCAGATAGCATGTGTCTCAGTGTTGGGTTAGACGGTTTAACATGGATGCAGATAGCATGTGTCTCAGGGTTGGGTTAGACGATGGTTTAACATGGATGCAGATAGCATGTGTCTCAGGGTTGGGTTAGATGGTTTAACATGGATTCAGATAGCATGTGTCTCAGGGTTGGGTTAGATGTTGGTTTAACATGGATTCAGATAGCATGTGTCTCAGGGTTGGGTTAGACGTTGGTTTAACATGGATTCAGATAGCATGTGTCTCAGGGTTGAGTTTGACGGTTTAACATGGATCCAGATAGCATGTGTCTCAGTGTTGGGTTAGACGGTTTAACATGGATTCAGATAGCATGTGTCTCAGGGTTGGCTTAGGTGGTTTAACATGGATTCAGATAGCATGTGTCTCAGGGTTGGGTTAGACGTTGGTTTAACATGGATTCAGATAGCATGTGTCTCAGGGTTGGGTTAGACGTTGGTTTAACATGGATTCAGATAGCATGTGTCTCAGGGTTGAGTTTGACGGTTTAACATGGATCCAGATAGCATGTGTCTCAGTGTTGGGTTAGACGGTTTAACATGGATTCAGATAGCATGTGTCTCAGGGTTGGGTTAGACGTTGGTTTAAGATGGATGCAGATAGCATGTGTCTCAGGGTTGGGTTAGACGTTGGTTTAACATGGATTCAGATAGCATGTGTCTCAGGGTTGGGTTAGACGTTGGTTTAAGATGGATGCAGATAGCATGTGTCTCAGGGTTGGGTTAGACGTTGGTTTAACATGGATTCAGATAGCATGTGTCTCAGGGTTGGGTTAGACGTTGGTTTAAGATGGATGCAGATAGCATGTGTCTCATGGTTGGGTTAGACGGTTTAACATGGATCCAGATAGCATGTGTCTCAGGGTTGGGTTAGACGTTGGTTTAACATGGATTCAGATAGCATGTGTCTCAGTGTTGGGTTAGACGGTTTAACATGGATTCAGATAGCATGTGTCTCAGGGTTGGGTTAGATGTTGGTTTAAGATGGATGCAGATAGCATGTGTCTCATGGTTGGGTTAGACGGTTTAACATGGATCCAGATAGCATGTGTCTCAGGGTTGGGTTAGACGTTTGTTTAACATGTATTCAGATAGCATGTGTCTCAGGGTTGGTTTAACATGGATCCGGATAGTATGTGTCTCAGGGTTGGTTGATTAGGTTTAACATGGATTCAGATAGCATGTGTCTCAGGGTTGGGTTAGACGTTGGTTTAACATGGATTCAGATATCTTGTGTCTCAGGGTTGGATTAGACGTTGGTTTAACATGGATCCAGATAGCATGTGTCTCAGTGTTGGGTTAGACGGTTTAACATGGATTCAGATAGCATGTGTCTCAGTGTTGGGTTAGACGGTTTAACATGGATGCAGATAGCATGTGTCTCAGGGTTGGGTTAGACATTGGTTTAACATGGATTCAGATAGCATGTGTCTCAGGGTTGGGTTAGACGATGGTTTAACATGGATGCAGATAGCATGTGTCTCAGGGTTGGGTTAGATGGTTTAACATGGATTCAGATAGCATGTGTCTCAGGGTTGGGTTAAGACGTTGGTTTAACATGGATTCAGATAGCATGTATCTCGGGGTTGGGTTAGACGTTGGTTTAACATGGATCCAGATAGCATGTGTCTCAGGTTTGCGTTAGACGTTGGTTTAACATGGATTCAGATAGCTTGTGTCTCAGGGTTGGGTTAGATGGTTTAACTTGGATTCAGATAACATGTGTCTCAGGTTTGGGTTAGACGTTGGTTTAACATGGATTCAGTTAGCATGTATCTCAGGGTTGGGTTAAATGTTGGTTTAACATGGATTCAGATAGCATTTGTCTCAGGGTTGGGTTAGACGTTGGTTTAACATGGATCCAGATAGCATGTGTCTCAGGTTTGGGTTAGACGTTGGTTTCACATGGATTCAGATAGCATGTGTCTCAGGGTTTGGTTAGATGTTGGTTTAACATGGATTCAGATAGCTTGTTTCTCAGGGTTGGGTTAGACGGTTTAACATGGATTCAGATAGCATGTGTCTCAGGGTTGGGTTAGATGGTTTAACATGGATTCAGATAGCATGTGTCTCAGGGTTGGGTTAGACAGTTTAACATGGATTCAGATAGCTTGTTTCTCAGGGTTGGGTTAGACGGTTTAACATGGATTCAGATAGCATGTGTCTCAGGGTTGGGTTAGATGGTTTAACATGGATTCAGATAGCATGTGTCTCAGGGTTGGGTTAGACGTTGGTTTAACATGGATTCAGATAGCATGTGTCTCAGGGTTGGGTTAGACGTTGGTTTAACATGGATTCAGATAGCATGTGTCTCAGGGTTGAGTTTGACGGTTTAACATGGATCCAGATAGCATGTGTCTCAGTGTTGGGTTAGACGGTTTAACATGGATTCAGATAGCATGTGTCTCAGGGTTGGCTTAGGTGGTTTAACATGGATTCAGATAGCATGTGTCTCAGGGTTGGGTTAGACGTTGGTTTAACATGGATTCAGATAGCATGTGTCTCAGGGTTGGGTTAGACGTTGGTTTAACATGGATTCAGATAGCATGTGTCTCAGGGTTGAGTTTGACGGTTTAACATGGATCCAGATAGCATGTGTCTCAGTGTTGGGTTAGACGGTTTAACATGGATTCAGATAGCATGTGTCTCAGGGTTGGGTTAGACATTGGTTTAACATGGATTCAGATAGCATGTGTCTCAGGGTTGGGTTAGACGTTGGTTTAAGATGGATGCAGATAGCATGTGTCTCAGGGTTGGGTTAGACGTTGGTTTAACATGGATTCAGATAGCATGTGTCTCAGGGTTGGGTTAGACGTTGGTTTAAGATGGATGCAGATAGCATGTGTCTCATGGTTGGGTTAGACGGTTTAACATGGATCCAGATAGCATGTGTCTCAGGGTTGGGTTAGACGTTGGTTTAACATGGATTCAGATAGCATGTGTCTCAGTGTTGGGTTAGACAGTTTAACATGGATTCAGATAGCATGTGTCTCAGGGTTGGGTTAGATGTTGGTTTAAGATGGATGCAGATAGCATGTGTCTCATGGTTGGGTTAGACGGTTTAACATGGATCCAGATAGCATGTGTCTCAGGGTTGGGTTAGACGTTTGTTTAACATGTATTCAGATAGCATGTGTCTCAGGGTTGGTTTAACATGGATCCGGATAGTATGTGTCTCAGGGTTGGTTGATTAGGTTCAACATGGATTCAGATAGCATGTGTCTCAGAGTTGGGTTAGACGTTGGTTTAACAAGGATTCAGATATCTTGTGTCTCAGGGTTGGGTTAGACGTTGGTTGAACATGGATTCAGATCGCTAGTCTCAGGGTTGGATTAGACGTTGGTTTAACATGGATCCAGATAGCATGTGTCTCAGTGTTGGGTTAGACGGTTTAACATGGATTCAGATAGCATGTGTCTCAGTGTTGGGTTAGACGGTTTAACATGGATGCAGATAGCATGTGTCTCAGGGTTGGGTTAGACATTGGTTTAACATGGATTCAGATAGCATGTGTCTCAGGGTTGGGTTAGACGATGGTTTAACATGGATGCAGATAGCATGTGTCTCAGGGTTGGGTTAGATGGTTTAACATGGATTCAGATAGCATGTGTCTCAGGGTTGGGTTAGATGTTGGTTTAACATGGATTCAGATAGCATGTGTCTCAGGGTTGGGTTAGATGTTGGTTTAACATGGATTCAGATAGCATGTGTCTCAGGGTTGGGTTAAGACGTTGGTTTAACATGGATTCAGATAGCATGTATCTCGGGGTTGGGTTAGACGTTGGTTTAACATGGATCCAGATAGCATGTGTCTCAGGTTTGCGTTAGACGTTGGTTTAACATGGATTCAGATAGCTTGTGTCTCAGGGTTGAGTTTGACGGTTTAACATGGATCCAGATAGCATGTGTCTCAGTGTTGGGTTAGACGGTTTAACATGGATTCAGATAGCATGTGTCTCAGGGTTGGGTTAGACATTGGTTTAACATGGATTCAGATAGCATGTGTCTCAGGGTTGGGTTAGACGTTGGTTTAAGATGGATGCAGATAGCATGTATCTCAGGGTTGGGTTAAATGTTGGTTTAACATGGATTCAGATAGCTTGTTTCTCAGGGTTGGGTTAGACGGTTTAACATGGATTCAGATAGCATGTGTCTCAGGGTTGGGTTAGATGGTTTAACATGGATTCAGATAGCATGTGTCTCAGGGTTGGGTTAGACGTTGGTTTAACATGGATTCAGATAGCATGTGTCTCAGGGTTGGGTTAGACGTTGGTTTAACATGGATTCAGATAGCATGTGTCTCAGGGTTGAGTTTGACGGTTTAACATGGATCCAGATATCATGTGTCTCAGTGTTGGGTTAGACGGTTTAACATGGATTCAGATAGCATGTGTCTCAGTGTTGGGTTAGACGGTTTAACATGGATGCAGATAGCATGTGTCTCAGGGTTGGGTTAGACGATGGTTTAACATGGATGCAGATAGCATGTGTCTCAGGGTTGGGTTAGATGGTTTAACATGGATTCAGATAGCATGTGTCTCAGGGTTGGGTTAGATGTTGGTTTAACATGGATTCAGATAGCATGTGTCTCAGGGTTGGGTTAGACGTTGGTTTAACATGGATTCAGATAGCATGTGTCTCAGGGTTGAGTTTGACGGTTTAACATGGATCCAGATAGCATGTGTCTCAGTGTTGGGTTAGACGGTTTAACATGGATTCAGATAGCATGTGTCTCAGGGTTGGCTTAGGTGGTTTAACATGGATTCAGATAGCATGTGTCTCAGGGTTGGGTTAGACGTTGGTTTAACATGGATTCAGATAGCATGTGTCTCAGGGTTGGGTTAGACGTTGGTTTAACATGGATTCAGATAGCATGTGTCTCAGGGTTAAGTTTGACGGTTTAACATGGATCCAGATAGCATGTGTCTCAGTGTTGGGTTAGACGGTTTAACATGGATTCAGATAGCATGTGTCTCAGGGTTGGGTTAGACATTGGTTTAACATGGATTCAGATAGCATGTGTCTCAGGGTTGGGTTAGACGTTGGTTTAAGATGGATGCAGATAGCATGTGTCTCAGGGTTGGGTTAGACGTTGGTTTAACATGGATTCAGATAGCATGTGTCTCAGGGTTGGGTTAGACGTTGGTTTAAGATGGATGCAGATAGCATGTGTCTCATGGTTGGGTTAGACGGTTTAACATGGATCCAGATAGCATGTGTCTCAGGGTTGGGTTAGACGTTGGTTTAACATGGATTCAGATAGCATGTGTCTCAGTGTTGGGTTAGACGGTTTAACATGGATTCAGATAGCATGTGTCTCAGGGTTGGGTTAGATGTTTGTTTAAGATGGATGCAGATAGCATGTGTCTCATGGTTGGGTTAGACGGTTTAACATGGATCCAGATAGCATGTGTCTCAGGGTTGGGTTAGACGTTTGT
The DNA here is from genome assembly GCF_045791955.1 of Oncorhynchus clarkii lewisi. Taxonomy (NCBI): domain Eukaryota; kingdom Metazoa; phylum Chordata; class Actinopteri; order Salmoniformes; family Salmonidae; genus Oncorhynchus; species Oncorhynchus clarkii. Next base: position 36,830,964 of record NC_092166.1, on the reverse strand, counting down.
TTAACATGTATTCAGATAGCATGTGTCTCAGGGTTGGGTTAGATGTTTGTTTAAGATGGATGCAGATAGCATGTGTCTCATGGTTGGGTTAGACGGTTTAACATGGATCCGGATAGTATGTGTCTCAGGGTTGGTTGATTAGGTTTAACATGGATTCAGATAGCATGTGTCTCAGGGTTGGGTTAGACGTTGGTTTAACATGGATTCAGATATCTTGTGTCTCAGGGTTGGATTAGACGTTGGTTTAACATGGATCCAGATAGCATGTGTCTCAGTGTTGGGTTAGACGGTTTAACATGGATTCAGATAGCATGTGTCTCAGTGTTGGGTTAGACGGTTTAACATGGATGCAGATAGCATGTGTCTCAGGGTTGGGTTAGACATTGGTTTAACATGGATTCAGATAGCATGTGTCTCAGGGTTGGGTTAGACGATGGTTTAACATGGATGCAGATAGCATGTGTCTCAGGGTTGGGTTAGATGGTTTAACATGGATTCAGATAGCATGTGTCTCAGGGTTGGGTTAGATGTTGGTTTAACATGGATTCAGATAGCATGTGTCTCAGGGTTGGGTTAGATGTTGGTTTAACATGGATTCAGATAGCATGTGTCTCAGGGTTGGGTTAAGACGTTGGTTTAACATGGATTCAGATAGCATGTATCTCGGGGTTGGGTTAGACGTTGGTTTAACATGGATCCAGATAGCATGTGTCTCAGGTTTGCGTTAGACGTTGGTTTAACATGGATTCAGATAGCTTGTGTCTCAGGGTTGGGTTAGATGGTTTAACTTGGATTCAGATAACATGTGTCTCAGGTTTGGGTTAGACGTTGGTTTAACATGGATTCAGTTAGCATGTATCTCAGGGTTGGGTTAAATGTTGGTTTAACATGGATTCAGATAGCATGTGTCTCAGGGTTGGGTTAGACGTTGGTTTAACATTGATCCAGATAGCATGTGTCTCAGGTTTGGGTTAGACGTTGGTTTCACATGGATTCAGATAGCATGTGTCTCAGGGTTTGGTTAGATGTTGGTTTAACATGGATTCAGATAGCTTGTTTCTCAGGGTTGGGTTAGACGGTTTAACATGGATTCAGATAGCATGTGTCTCAGGGTTGGGTTAGATGGTTTAACATGGATTCAGATAGCATGTGTCTCAGGGTTGGGTTAGACGTTGGTTTAACATGGATTCAGATAGCATGTATCTCAGGGTTGGGTTTGACATTGGTTTAACATGGATTCAGATAGCATGTGTCTCAGGGTTGGGTTAGACATTGGTTTAACATGGATTCAGATAGCATGTGTCTCAGGGTTGGGTTAGACGTTGGTTGAACCTGGATTCCGATAGCATGTGTCTCAGGGTTGGGTTAGACGTTGGTTTAACATGGATTCAGATAGCATGTATCTCAGGGTTGAGTTTGACGGTTTAACATGGATCCAGATAGCATGTGTCTCAGGGTTGGGTTAGACGGTTTAACATGGATTCAGATAGCATGTGTCTCAGGGTTGGCTTAGGTGGTTTAACATGGATTCAGATAGCATGTGTCTCAGGGTTGGGTTAGACGTTGGTTTAACATGGATTCAGATAGCATGTGTCTCAGGGTTGGGTTAGACGTTGGTTTAACATGGATTCAGATAGCATGTGTCTCAGGGTTGAGTTTGACGGTTTAACATGGATCCAGATAGCATGTGTCTCAGTGTTGGGTTAGACGGTTTAACATGGATTCAGATAGCATGTGTCTCAGTGTTGGGTTAGACGGTTTAACATGGATGCAGATAGCATGTGTCTCAGGGTTGGGTTAGACGATGGTTTAACATGGATGCAGATAGCATGTGTCTCAGGGTTGGGTTAGATGGTTTAACATGGATTCAGATAGCATGTGTCTCAGGGTTGGGTTAGATGTTGGTTTAACATGGATTCAGATAGCATGTGTCTCAGGGTTGGGTTAGACGTTGGTTTAACATGGATTCAGATAGCATGTGTCTCAGGGTTGAGTTTGACGGTTTAACATGGATCCAGATAGCATGTGTCTCAGTGTTGGGTTAGACGGTTTAACATGGATTCAGATAGCATGTGTCTCAGGGTTGGCTTAGGTGGTTTAACATGGATTCAGATAGCATGTGTCTCAGGGTTGGGTTAGACGTTGGTTTAACATGGATTCAGATAGCATGTGTCTCAGGGTTGGGTTAGACGTTGGTTTAACATGGATTCAGATAGCATGTGTCTCAGGGTTGAGTTTGACGGTTTAACATGGATCCAGATAGCATGTGTCTCAGTGTTGGGTTAGACGGTTTAACATGGATTCAGATAGCATGTGTCTCAGGGTTGGGTTAGACGTTGGTTTAAGATGGATGCAGATAGCATGTGTCTCAGGGTTGGGTTAGACGTTGGTTTAACATGGATTCAGATAGCATGTGTCTCAGGGTTGGGTTAGACGTTGGTTTAAGATGGATGCAGATAGCATGTGTCTCAGGGTTGGGTTAGACGTTGGTTTAACATGGATTCAGATAGCATGTGTCTCAGGGTTGGGTTAGACGTTGGTTTAAGATGGATGCAGATAGCATGTGTCTCATGGTTGGGTTAGACGGTTTAACATGGATCCAGATAGCATGTGTCTCAGGGTTGGGTTAGACGTTGGTTTAACATGGATTCAGATAGCATGTGTCTCAGTGTTGGGTTAGACGGTTTAACATGGATTCAGATAGCATGTGTCTCAGGGTTGGGTTAGATGTTGGTTTAAGATGGATGCAGATAGCATGTGTCTCATGGTTGGGTTAGACGGTTTAACATGGATCCAGATAGCATGTGTCTCAGGGTTGGGTTAGACGTTTGTTTAACATGTATTCAGATAGCATGTGTCTCAGGGTTGGTTTAACATGGATCCGGATAGTATGTGTCTCAGGGTTGGTTGATTAGGTTTAACATGGATTCAGATAGCATGTGTCTCAGGGTTGGGTTAGACGTTGGTTTAACATGGATTCAGATATCTTGTGTCTCAGGGTTGGATTAGACGTTGGTTTAACATGGATCCAGATAGCATGTGTCTCAGTGTTGGGTTAGACGGTTTAACATGGATTCAGATAGCATGTGTCTCAGTGTTGGGTTAGACGGTTTAACATGGATGCAGATAGCATGTGTCTCAGGGTTGGGTTAGACATTGGTTTAACATGGATTCAGATAGCATGTGTCTCAGGGTTGGGTTAGACGATGGTTTAACATGGATGCAGATAGCATGTGTCTCAGGGTTGGGTTAGATGGTTTAACATGGATTCAGATAGCATGTGTCTCAGGGTTGGGTTAGATGTTGGTTTAACATGGATTCAGATAGCATGTGTCTCAGGGTTGGGTTAGATGTTGGTTTAACATGGATTCAGATAGCATGTGTCTCAGGGTTGGGTTAGATGTTGGTTTAACATGGATTCAGATAGCATGTGTCTCAGGGTTGGGTTAAGACGTTGGTTTAACATGGATTCAGATAGCATGTATCTCGGGGTTGGGTTAGACGTTGGTTTAACATGGATCCAGATAGCATGTGTCTCAGGTTTGCGTTAGACGTTGGTTTAACATGGATTCAGATAGCTTGTGTCTCAGGGTTGGGTTAGATGGTTTAACTTGGATTCAGATAACATGTGTCTCAGGTTTGGGTTAGACGTTGGTTTAACATGGATTCAGTTAGCATGTATCTCAGGGTTGGGTTAAATGTTGGTTTAACATGGATTCAGATAGCATTTGTCTCAGGGTTGGGTTAGACGTTGGTTTAACATGGATCCAGATAGCATGTGTCTCAGGTTTGGGTTAGACGTTGGTTTCACATGGATTCAGATAGCATGTGTCTCAGGGTTTGGTTAGATGTTGGTTTAACATGGATTCAGATAGCTTGTTTCTCAGGGTTGGGTTAGACGGTTTAACATGGATTCAGATAGCATGTGTCTCAGGGTTGGGTTAGATGGTTTAACATGGATTCAGATAGCATGTGTCTCAGGGTTGGGTTAGACAGTTTAACATGGATTCAGATAGCTTGTTTCTCAGGGTTGGGTTAGACGGTTTAACATGGATTCAGATAGCATGTGTCTCAGGGTTGGGTTAGATGGTTTAACATGGATTCAGATAGCATGTGTCTCAGGGTTGGGTTAGACGTTGGTTTAACATGGATTCAGATAGCATGTGTCTCAGGGTTGGGTTAGACGTTGGTTTAACATGGATTCAGATAGCATGTGTCTCAGGGTTGAGTTTGACGGTTTAACATGGATCCAGATAGCATGTGTCTCAGTGTTGGGTTAGACGGTTTAACATGGATTCAGATAGCATGTGTCTCAGGGTTGGCTTAGGTGGTTTAACATGGATTCAGATAGCATGTGTCTCAGGGTTGGGTTAGACGTTGGTTTAACATGGATTCAGATAGCATGTGTCTCAGGGTTGGGTTAGACGTTGGTTTAACATGGATTCAGATAGCATGTGTCTCAGGGTTGAGTTTGACGGCTTAACATGGATCCAGATAGCATGTGTCTCAGTGTTGGGTTAGACGGTTTAACATGGATTCAGATAGCATGTGTCTCAGGGTTGGGTTAGACATTGGTTTAACATGGATTCAGATAGCATGTGTCTCAGGGTTGGGTTAGACGTTGGTTTAAGATGGATGCAGATAGCATGTGTCTCAGGGTTAGGTTAGACGTTGGTTTAACATGGATTCAGATAGCATGTGTCTCAGGGTTGGGTTAGACGTTGGTTTAAGATGGATGCAGATAGCATGTGTCTCATGGTTGGGTTAGACGGTTTAACATGGATCCAGATAGCATGTGTCTCAGGGTTGGGTTAGACGTTGGTTTAACATGGATTCAGATAGCATGTGTCTCAGGGTTGGGTTAGACGTTTGTTTAACATGTATTCAGATAGCATGTGTCTCAGGGTTGGTTTAACATGGATCCGGATAGTATGTGTCTCAGGGTTGGTTGATTAGGTTCAACATGGATTCAGATAGCATGTGTCTCAGGGTTGGGTTAGACGTTGGTTTAACATGGATTCAGATATCTTGTGTCTCAGGGTTGGGTTAGACGTTGGTTGAACATGGTTTCAGATCGCTAGTCTCAGGGTTGGATTAGACGTTGGTTTAACATGGATTCAGATAGCATGTGTCTCAGGGTTGGTTTAACATGGATCCGGATAGTATGTGTCTCAGGGTTGGTTGATTAGGTTCAACATGGATCCAGATAGCATGTGTCTCAGTGTTGGGTTAGACGGTTTAACATGGATTCAGATAGCATGTGTCTCAGTGTTGGGTTAGACGGTTTAACATGGATGCAGATAGCATGTGTCTCAGGGTTGGGTTAGACATTGGTTTAACATGGATTCAGATAGCATGTGTCTCAGGGTTGGGTTAGACGATGGTTTAACATGGATGCAGATAGCATGTGTCTCAGGGTTGGGTTAGATGGTTTAACATGGATTCAGATAGCATGTGTCTCAGGGTTGGGTTAGATGTTGGTTTAACATGGATTCAGATAGAATGTGTCTCAGGGTTGGGTTAGATGTTGGTTTAACATGGATTCAGATAGCATGTGTCTCAGGGTTGGGTTAAGACGTTGGTTTAACATGGATTCAGATAGCATGTATCTCGGGGTTGGGTTAGACGTTGGTTTAACATGGATCCAGATAGCATGTGTCTCAGGTTTGCGTTAGACGTTGGTTTAACATGGATTCAGATAGCTTGTGTCTCAGGGTTGAGTTTGACGGTTTAACATGGATCCAGATAGCATGTGTCTCAGTGTTGGGTTAGACGGTTTAACATGGATTCAGATAGCATGTGTCTCAGGGTTGGGTTAGACATTGGTTTAACATGGATTCAGATAGCATGTGTCTCAGGGTTGGGTTAGACGTTGGTTTAAGATGGATGCAGATAGCATGTATCTCAGGGTTGGGTTAAATGTTGGTTTAACATGGATTCAGATAGCTTGTTTCTCAGGGTTGGGTTAGACGGTTTAACATGGATTCAGATAGCATGTGTCTCAGGGTTGGGTTAGATGGTTTAACATGGATTCAGATAGCATGTGTCTCAGGGTTGGGTTAGACGTTGGTTTAACATGGATTCAGATAGCATGTGTCTCAGGGTTGGGTTAGACGTTGGTTTAACATGGATTCAGATAGCATGTGTCTCAGGGTTGAGTTTGACGGTTTAACATGGATCCAGATATCATGTGTCTCAGTGTTGGGTTAGACGGTTTAACATGGATTCAGATAGCATGTGTCTCAGTGTTGGGTTAGACGGTTTAACATGGATGCAGATAGCATGTGTCTCAGGGTTGGGTTAGATGGTTTAACATGGATTCAGATAGCATGTGTCTCAGGGTTGGGTTAGATGTTGGTTTAACATGGATTCAGATAGCATGTGTCTCAGGGTTGGGTTAGACGTTGGTTTAACATGGATTCAGATAGCATGTGTCTCAGGGTTGAGTTTGACGGTTTAACATGGATCCAGATAGCATGTGTCTCAGTGTTGGGTTAGACGGTTTAACATGGATTCAGATAGCATGTGTCTCAGGGTTGGCTTAGGTGGTTTAACATGGATTCAGATAGCATGTGTCTCAGGGTTGGGTTAGACGATGGTTTAACATGGATGCAGATAGCATGTGTCTCAGGGTTGGGTTAGATGGTTTAACATGGATTCAGATAGCATGTGTCTCAGGGTTGGGTTAGATGTTGGTTTAACATGGATTCAGATAGAATGTGTCTCAGGGTTGGGTTAGATGTTGGTTTAACATGGATTCAGATAGCATGTGTCTCAGGGTTGGGTTAAGACGTTGGTTTAACATGGATTCAGATAGCATGTATCTCGGGGTTGGGTTAGACGTTGGTTTAACATGGATCCAGATAGCATGTGTCTCAGGTTTGCGTTAGACGTTGGTTTAACATGGATTCAGATAGCTTGTGTCTCAGGGTTGAGTTTGACGGTTTAACATGGATCCAGATAGCATGTGTCTCAGTGTTGGGTTAGACGGTTTAACATGGATTCAGATAGCATGTGTCTCAGGGTTGGGTTAGACATTGGTTTAACATGGATTCAGATAGCATGTGTCTCAGGGTTGGGTTAGACGTTGGTTTAAGATGGATGCAGATAGCATGTATCTCAGGGTTGGGTTAAATGTTGGTTTAACATGGATTCAGATAGCTTGTTTCTCAGGGTTGGGTTAGACGGTTTAACATGGATTCAGATAGCATGTGTCTCAGGGTTGGGTTAGATGGTTTAACATGGATTCAGATAGCATGTGTCTCAGGGTTGGGTTAGACGTTGGTTTAACATGGATTCAGATAGCATGTGTCTCAGGGTTGGGTTAGACGTTGGTTTAACATGGATTCAGATAGCATGTGTCTCAGGGTTGAGTTTGACGGTTTAACATGGATCCAGATATCATGTGTCTCAGTGTTGGGTTAGACGGTTTAACATGGATTCAGATAGCATGTGTCTCAGTGTTGGGTTAGACGGTTTAACATGGATGCAGATAGCATGTGTCTCAGGGTTGGGTTAGACGATGGTTTAGCATGGATGCAGATAGCATGTGTCTCAGGGTTGGGTTAGATGGTTTAACATGGATTCAGATAGCATGTGTCTCAGGGTTGGGTTAGATGTTGGTTTAACATGGATTCAGATAGCATGTGTCTCAGGGTTGGGTTAGACGTTGGTTTAACATGGATTCAGATAGCATGTGTCTCAGGGTTGAGTTTGACGGTTTAACATGGATCCAGATAGCATGTGTCTCAGTGTTGGGTTAGACGGTTTAACATGGATTCAGATAGCATGTGTCTCAGGGTTGGCTTAGGTGGTTTAACATGGATTCAGATAGCATGTGTCTCAGGGTTGGGTTAGACGTTGGTTTAACATGGATTCAGATAGCATGTGTCTCAGGGTTGGGTTAGACGTTGGTTTAACATGGATTCAGATAGCATGTGTCTCAGGGTTGAGTTTGACGGTTTAACATGGATCCAGATAGCATGTGTCTCAGTGTTGGGTTAGACGGTTTAACATGGATTCAGATAGCATGTGTCTCAGGGTTGGGTTAGACATTGGTTTAACATGGATTCAGATAGCATGTGTCTCAGGGTTGGGTTAGACGTTGGTTTAAGATGGATGCAGATAGCATGTGTCTCAGGGTTGGGTTAGACGTTGGTTTAACATGGATTCAGATAGCATGTGTCTCAGGGTTGGGTTAGACGTTGGTTTAAGATGGATGCAGATAGCATGTGTCTCATGGTTGGGTTAGACGGTTTAACATGGATCCAGATAGCATGTGTCTCAGGGTTGGGTTAGACGTTGGTTTAACATGGATTCAGATAGCATGTGTCTCAGTGTTGGGTTAGACGGTTTAACATGGATTCAGATAGCATGTGTCTCAGGGTTGGGTTAGATGTTTGTTTAAGATGGATGCAGATAGCATGTGTCTCATGGTTGGGTTAGACGGTTTAACATGGATCCAGATAGCATGTGTCTCAGGGTTGGGTTAGACGTTTGTTTAACATGTATTCAGATAGCATGTGTCTCAGGGTTGGTTTAACATGGATCCGGATAGTATGTGTCTCAGGGTTGGTTGATTAGGTTTAACATGGATTCAGATAGCATGTGTCTCAGGGTTGGGTTAGACGTTGGTTTAACATGGATTCAGATATCTTGTGTCTCAGGGTTGGATTAGACGTTGGTTTAACATGGATCCAGATAGCATGTGTCTCAGTGTTGGGTTAGACGGTTTAACATGGATTCAGATAGCATGTGTCTCAGTGTTGGGTTAGACGGTTTAACATGGATGCAGATAGCATGTGTCTCAGGGTTGGGTTAGACATTGGTTTAACATGGATTCAGATAGCATGTGTCTCAGGGTTGGGTTAGACGATGGTTTAACATGGATGCAGATAGCATGTGTCTCAGGGTTGGGTTAGATGGTTTAACATGGATTCAGATAGCATGTGTCTCAGGGTTGGGTTAAGACGTTGGTTTAACATGGATTCAGATAGCATGTATCTCGGGGTTGGGTTAGACGTTGGTTTAACATGGATCCAGATAGCATGTGTCTCAGGTTTGCGTTAGACGTTGGTTTAACATGGATTCAGATAGCTTGTGTCTCAGGGTTGGGTTAGATGGTTTAACTTGGATTCAGATAACATGTGTCTCAGGTTTGGGTTAGACGTTGGTTTAACATGGATTCAGTTAGCATGTATCTCAGGGTTGGGTTAAATGTTGGTTTAACATGGATTCAGATAGCATGTGTCTCAGGGTTGGGTTAGACGTTGGTTTAACATGGATCCAGATAGCATGTGTCTCAGGTTTGGGTTAGACGTTGGTTTCACATGGATTCAGATAGCATGTGTCTCAGGGTTTGGTTAGATGTTGGTTTAACATGGATTCAGATAGCTTGTTTCTCAGGGTTGGGTTAGACGGTTTAACATGGATTCAGATAGCATGTGTCTCAGGGTTGGGTTAGATGGTTTAACATGGATTCAGATAGCATGTGTCTCAGGGTTGGGTTAGACGTTGGTTTAACATGGATTCAGATAGCATGTATCTCAGGGTTGGGTTTGACATTGGTTTAACATGGATTCAGATAGCATGTGTCTCAGGGTTGGGTTAGACATTGGTTTAACATGGATTCAGATAGCATGTGTCTCAGGGTTGGGTTAGACGTTGGTTGAACCTGGATTCCGATAGCATGTGTCTCAGGGTTGGGTTAGACGTTGGTTTAACATGGATTCAGATAGCATGTATCTCAGGGTTGAGTTTGACGGTTTAACATGGATCCAGATAGCATGTGTCTCAGGGTTGGGTTAGACGGTTTAACATGGATTCAGATAGCATGTGTCTCAGGGTTGGCTTAGGTGGTTTAACATGGATTCAGATAGCATGTGTCTCAGGGTTGGGTTAGACGTTGGTTTAACATGGATTCAGATAGCATGTGTCTCAGGGTTGGGTTAGACGTTGGTTTAACATGGATTCAGATAGCATGTGTCTCAGGGTTGAGTTTGACGGTTTAACATGGATCCAGATAGCATGTGTCTCAGTGTTGGGTTAGACGGTTTAACATGGATTCAGATAGCATGTGTCTCAGGGTTGGGTTAGACATTGGTTTAACATGGATTCAGATAGCATGTGTCTCAGGGTTGGGTTAGACGTTGGTTTAAGATGGATGCAGATAGCATGTGTCTCAGGGTTGGGTTAGACGTTGGTTTAACATGGATTCAGATAGCATGTGTCTCAGGGTTGGGTTAGACGTTGGTTTAAGATGGATGCAGATAGCATGTGTCTCATGGTTGGGTTAGACGGTTTAACATGGATCCAGATAGCATGTGTCTCAGGGTTGGGTTAGACGTTGGTTTAACATGGATTCAGATAGCATGTGTCTCAGTGTTGGGTTAGACAGTTTAACATGGATTCAGATAGCATGTGTCTCAGGGTTGGGTTAGATGTTGGTTTAAGATGGATGCAGATAGCATGTGTCTCATGGTTGGGTTAGACGGTTTAACATGGATCCAGATAGCATGTGTCTCAGGGTTGGGTTAGACGTTTGTTTAACATGTATTCAGATAGCATGTGTCTCAGGGTTGGTTTAACATGGATCCGGATAGTATGTGTCTCAGGGTTGGTTGATTAGGTTCAACATGGATTCAGATAGCATGTGTCTCAGGGTTGGGTTAGACGTTGGTTTAACATGGATTCAGATATCTTGTGTCTCAGGGTTGGGTTAGACGTTGGTTGAACATGGATTCAGATCGCTAGTCTCAGGGTTGGATTAGACGTTGGTTTAACATGGATCCAGATAGCATGTGTCTCAGTGTTGGGTTAGACGGTTTAACATGGATTCAGATAGCATGTGTCTCAGTGTTGGGTTAGACGGTTTAACATGGATGCAGATAGCATGTGTCTCAGGGTTGGGTTAGACATTGGTTTAACATGGATTCAGATAGCATGTGTCTCAGGGTTGGGTTAGACCAGGGGTGTCAAAGTCAAATGGACGGAGGGCCAAATAAAAAAATCAGCTACAAGACGAGGGCCGGACTGTTCGAATGTTCATTGAAACATTTTTAAATGACGCATATAGTCTAGTGAACCTAATTGAACCTACTGAAAACCTAACAAATATATTACAATATGATCAGATAAATAAAGCAATATTTTCTTATGGCTCTGTCAGTAATCTTTAATTTTCAACAGACACAAAAGACAAATTTCCTTTATATAAATATCCCCATAACATGAACATTAAATGAAAGAAACCGGTATTCAAGGCACCATCAGTAGACTATATTTTCTATTTTAGCAAAAGTGGGCTAAATTTACTTCAAAGAAAAAACAATAATAGCAATTTTCTATCATCCACTCAACTGAAATATTTTTAAAATATAATTGGATTGAAATACAAAAAAATAAAGTGCAAAAATCTATTAATCAAAAACAACACTTTGTTTAAGGAGAAGTAACATGCAGTGAAAACAAATATTAAATTTTAACTTTTAAACTTGAACTGAGTAAAAACTCTAAATATGTGATTGCACAGTAATGTTCACTTGTTTGAGGTTGAGGGTGATACTTGGTGGTGTCCCATCTTTTCCACAAGTTCATCAATGTTCGGGGTAAGGCTCTGAGCTGAAGAAATCCTCAGAATTGAGTGGAGGTGTTCAGCAGTAAGTCGACTTCTGTGTGATGTTTTGTTCAGGTTCATCAAAGAAAACAGTTGTTCACACAGGTATGTGCTGCCAAACATAGACAACGTTTGAGCAGCCTGGATAAGCAGCTGGGGC